>NW_007247721.1:1220822-1251444 GCF_000164805.1 Carlito syrichta | reverse complement strand
GCAGGTACCCTTGTTGATAAGGTATACCCCCTGTTCCCCCAGCAGATTCCCACTACTGCCAATCCTGCCCTCCCTCCCCTGGCAGTTTCCTACTACCACTGATCCTTTTCTTATAGAATTACGATATTTGTTCAAAGTTTGCTTATGAGTGAGAACTTGGGATACTCAGTTCTTTGTTTCTGTGATAAATCACTCAGTATTATAGACTTTAAGTCCATCCAAATAGCTGTGAAGTGCATAATTTTGTCCTTCTTTATGGCTGCATAATATTCCATTGTGTATATGTACCACTTTTCTTGGAACATACATATTTTTTGTTATGAAAATGTAATAATTCAACAGATATCCTTCCATAACCAGATGGTCTGTTATTCAACAATATATCATAAACACTTCTCCAATTGGCACTTATAGCCCCAGCTTATTCTTTTTTTCTTCCATCTATGCATCTTGAAATAGTCTATGCTCACCACCTATACTTTTTTTTTTTTTGAGTTGGAGTCTCACTCTGTCGCCCAGACTGGAATGCAGTGGCCGCTCCCGGCCACCGCAGCCTTGACCTGCTGGGCTCTGGCGATCCTTCCACCTCAGCCTTCCAAGTAGCCGGAATTACAGGCATGCGCTACCACGCCCGGCTGATTTTTTGATTTATTGTAGAGATGAGGTCTCGCTGCCCAGGCAGGTCTCGAACCCACGGGCTCAGGCAATCCACTCACCTCAGCCTCCCAAAGGCGCGGGATTACAGGCTGAGCCACCGAGCCCGGCTACTTTTTAAAAACTTTTTGTTCAGGTCTCAGCTCACTGATATCTGGGTTTCTTCCCATGCCATACTACTAAAATTCAGCTTATTGTCAAATCCAGTTGATGCTTTTCAATTCTCATTTTTCCTGGCTTCCATAGTCTATGATGCAGTTGACTCTTGAAACCTCCTCTCCCCTACGCTAGTTCACACAGCAGCTCTTTTATCTCAGACTCATTTCATGGTACTTTTTGCTTTTCTTCTAAATGATGTATTTCTTTAAACATTCTTTTTAGTTTGTGGGGTATAAATCCAGGGTTAGGTATACAAATGTTCATTATGCAGGTAACCCTTGTTGGTGAGGTGTATCCCTCACCCCCGGCAGTTTTCCACTACTGCCAGTCCTTTTCTTATAGTATTATGATAATTAAGAACCAGCTTTTTGTTTCAAAGATTTCATCTATTTTTTTCTGTTTTTAAATTTATTAATTTGTGTTCTTATCTTGGTGGTAGTATCTTGCTTGTTTTAATCAGCTCGAGATCTTCCTGGTTCTTGACAATCAGATGAGTGATTTTCAGTTAAACCTGGACATTTTTATATTGCATTCTGACACTCTGGCTCTTCTGTTTTAGCTGGCTTTCTCTGTCACTGTTATGGCAGGTTCCTTAGTTCCAGGTCCCTAGCTGGTCTGCCTCCTTATCTCCCCCTTCCAGAATCTTCTAATGCTTCTAATGCAGAATCCAGGGTTTTTAGCTGTAATTTGCAGAAGGAATAAGAAAATGTATATCTCCTTCATCTTCCAGAAGCAGAATTCAGACAATAATTTTAAACCATTAAGTTTAATGTATTGTTCCTGTCACACACAAAACAAAAGAGCAAGATTTTTATTGTATACAAATTGTTCTAGGGGCCAAATGGCAGGTGGATTTGAGTATAATCCAAATGGAATCTAACAAACTTAAAAATTATTGGCAGAGCTAAAAAGAGAGAGTGGTAAAATGGATGGAAAAAAAGGACAAATTCTAGAACTACAGTCATGTGCCCCATAATGACAGGTTGCATATATAGCCATGGTCCCATTAGATTATAATATTGTATTTTTACTATACCTTTTCTATGTTTAGATACACAAATACTTGCCATTGTGTTGCAGTTGCCTACAGTATTCAGTACAGTAACATGCTAGACAGGTTTGTAGTCTGGAGCACTGGGCTATATCATATAGCTTAGGTGTATAGTATCATCTAGGTTTGTACACTCTCTGATGTTTGCACACAGATGAGATTGCCTGACATGTTCCTGAACATATCCCCATTGTGTTTCGTCAGATAAAATTGACAGGACTAAATTATTTTTTAAAAGTAGGGAATGAAGGAAAGAGTTTGAACTGGCTTGGGATTTAATATGGTGGGCACATCATAAGATTGGGAATATAGGAGGAGGAGTAGGTCCGGTAAAGGGAAGAAGGAAGAATGATGTATTTGTTGTCAAACATATTGAGTTTGAGAGGCTTACAGACTATCCAAGTGGAGACGCCCATCAAGCAGTTATGTACACCAATGTAAAGAAGTATTGGAGAGAGACTAGGGTTGGCTCTATTTATGTGATTGTCCCTAGCACAACATGGTAGTAAAACCATGAGAGAGGGAGATTACATGGGTGAGAATAGAGAAGGAAGAGCAGTGTGCTGAGAAAGGAACTCTGAGAGGAGCAATTAGAGGCAGATGGAGAGGATCTGTTGTCGTGGAAACAACAGAACGGAAACTTTTAAGATACGGGTTAGTGTCTTGATACGGATTAGTGCTTCAAATTCTGCAGAAAAGGCCATAGTGAGATGAAGACCACAGAGCTTCTTGAGTTAGCCTTCTAGAAGCCTGGTAACTGTTTCTAGAGCAGCTGCAGGGCAGTGCCAAGGCAGGAGCTTGAATGTGGAAGAGCAAGTGGGAGGAGAGAAAGTGGAGAGGGCCAGTGTAGACTTGCTCCATACAGCTTGGCACACAGGGGAGGAGAAAGTTAGGAAAGGAGCTATGGGGTGGGGTCCTGTATTCATTTTTGAGGGTTGGAAGAAGACTTCAATATACTTATATGATGAAGGTAAAGGGCCAGTAGAGAAGAGGAGATTGAAGATATAGGAGAGAGAGGCCAGCTGGTGGACCAAAAGGCAAGGGGCAAGCAACCATTTGGGAACTAAGGGAAAGGACTGGCTTTGAGCCCAAGTCCAGACACCAGGTCGCCTGAGTCTGTAGAGTTCGAGGTAACGATGGGGGGATGGATTGTGTGCATGTGAATAAGTCTTCAGATAGAAAGCAGGAAAGGGAAATAGTTTATAGGTACCCACTCGAACTATCTTAATAAAGTGAGTGGCAGGTCCTTTCCTGGGATAATAGTGAGGGGAAGCTTGGAAACAATGCCAAGGACTTGGAAAAAGAAAAAATACTGACTCGGATCAGGTTGGGGGCAGGGAACCTGCAGTGGCAGCCCCGCTGTGAAGAGTGAAGGTGGTTTTCCAACTGAGTATACAAGTCAGTCTCAACTGTATTTTAAATTGTGTTGTATGAGTCAGAACAGATACGTTCTTGGCAAAAGAAAGATGTGAATGGGCATCTTAGTGTTGGTTTACTCAATGCCGAGAAAAAAATGCTAATGTGAAATTTGGTCTGTAAGACATTCATTTGAAAATACTACTGGTAACAGACTTGTATGGTTTGTGTTGTGCAATTATTGTGAAAGAAAGAGGAATTCCATGAATTGCCTATATTTCACTGTTTGGGCATAGAATCAACTGAGGTCAGGTAATAATAAGCAGTCCTGCTACCAGCCTTATTCATCTAATCATCTCCTATGTTGCCAAGACAATGCTCCTCTTTATGCCACAAGGAGGCCTGGCCTCTGGGATTGTAGGGACTCCTGCCAACTCAGCACTTGGCTTGGTGACCCAAGGGTTCTCGGGCTACATCATCAGGGACAGCTGGTGTCATGAACATAGCCGCTGTCTTGCTCCCCACACGACGACCATTGAAAACCCCAAGGTGGGGACTCACTGCAGAACCTCCATTCGGTCCCCGCAGAGCCCTTGGGAGGGCAGGGCTGACGTCAGGCTAGGAGATGAGAGACCCAGACCCAGAAGGCAGACTGCGTTCCAGGACGTGACAGTTTCTGTGGAGAGAGTTGTATGGCTCTCTTTCTGCCAGAGCACGGCTGGGGCTAGAGGGGCAATGAAGTCAGGACTTCATTGCACAAACTCCTTAGTTTGTGCATTATTCAGAAGATTGCCAAGAAAGGCTGAGATGGCAGAGGGAGAATTCAACAAATTGTATGTTTTCAAGCTGAAGGTTCCATTGTGCAACCAAATTCTATTCAAATGAAGGCCAGAATCTGGTCATCCAAGTAAGTTTAGGAGTAAAGAGAGCCCAGGGTGGCCCATCTGTCCCCATGCCGTGTGAACAGTCTGCTATTGGTCCTCGGTTGGCTTGTATCATCTCCTCCTTTGACTGAAGAAGTAACAAGAACTTGGCATTCATTTAACGCCTGCTAGAAGAGGTCTCCTTAATCTTCATGGCGACCTGTGAAGCAAATATAAGCACTCACCTTTTATAAGAGAGGAGAGTGGGGGCATCAAGAGGGTTAAAAAAATTGCCTACTGCCACATAAGCATAAGTCGGAGGGCTGGGATTAGGAACCAGGTCTTGTGGCACAGATGCCTACTAATCCTCTTTCCGTGATATCCAGAGAAACCCACGAAGTGATCTGCTTTGTGTTTCTTTCCAATGGCATGGGGGTGGGAGGGCCGTTTTTCACTTTTTTGAAAGGGTGCAGTACAATGTCCTTAGACTTCATGGTGCTCACTGCTTAGAGCACCCATTTATCGCGTGTTCCAGTCCGGAATCAGGTAAGTCCTGGGAGCCTAGACCTCAGTCACTATGTCATACACTCAACAGGGAGTTGAGGTGTTCGTCTTTTTGCAACCAAAAGTCAGGACACATGGTTTGACCAAAGCCTTTTTCTGATTTACAGACATGTAAAAATGTAAAAAAAGGAGTGCATAAAAGGAATACTAACTAAAACTCATTTATCTGCACAAGTTATAAATGATTTTTATGGAGGGGTTTATAATTATGAGTCATCCTGGCTGAATCTACAGTGATGTATTATGCTGAGAAGGAGGGAATACTCGAGACCTCCTGGCTGAATAGAACTGGTTTTTAGGGGCATGACGGCCTGGCGCATGGAAATGCCCTTGCCAGCTTTCCCAGGATATTTCCTGCCCCTGCTGCACTCGAGAGATGGTAAAAGTCAGAATACTTTCTAATAATAATCCTGAGTGGGGGACGTGCTGGACATTTTTTTTTCCTTCAGAAATGGTGTTCATCCTCTCCGAAAGCAAGCTTCTTTGAAGCTACTGAACTTCCTTCCCAGTCTCCAGAGCCTGTGTGCTGGTTCCCTTGGCACACGGTCTCAGGTACAAATCTTTGGGGCGTCAGAGTGGCACGTCCCTTGCACTCAGTTTGTAACCTTCATAAAGACTTCATGTTGCTGACCAGGCTCATGGCCCATGTGCCCTGTCAGGTCTCTGCTGCTTGTCAGGGCACAGCCTTGATGTTATACCTGTCCTTCCATACCACTTTGTGATTTCTTCTTCCATGGGTGATGTTCTTTCTAATTCTTCCAATAGTGGGAATAATCCCTTAAAATATCAATCCATTGTAAATGACTGTGTCTTCATTGTAAATCACAATAGACCTAGATTGAACCAGTAATCAAAACACTTCCTGTAAAGAAAAGCCCAGGGCCACATGGCTTCACTGGTGAATTCCACCAAATATTTAAAGAAGAATTAATATCAATCTTTCACAATCTCTTTCAAAAAATGGGAGCTGTGAAAACACTTCCTGACTTTTTCTACCATGTCAGTATTACCCTAATACCAAAATCAGACAAAGACATCACAAGGAAATAAAACTAGAGACCAATATCTTTTAGAAATATAAATGCAAAAATCCTCAACCAAATACCAAAACCCTAAATCTAGCCTCATATGGAAAGGAATATAACTCATGACAAAGTGGGATTTACCACAGGAATACAAGGTTAGTTCAATTTATGAAAATCAACTAATGTAGTATACCAGATTCTTTCTATTGTATTCTAGTCTCTGTTTTGCTTATCTCTGTTCTAATCTCTCTAAGTTCCTTCCTTTAGCTTACTTTGTGCTTGGTTGGTCTTCTAGTTTCTTAAGGTAGAAAGTTAGATTACTGATTTGTGATCTTTCTTTATGTTGCTGTTTGAAGCTGTAAATATTTCTCTGAACATAGCTTTCATGACATCTCTCAAGTTTGGTATATTTATTTTCATTTCCATTCATCTAAAGGTGTTTTCTAAGTTTATTTGCGATTTCTTCTTTGACCCATTGGTTATTTGTTAATTTTCACGTTTGTGAATTTTCTAAGCTTCCTTCAGTTATTGATTTTTGATTTAATTCCATTTTGGTCAGAGAACATACTTTGTATGATTTCAAGCCTTTTACATTTATTGAGGCTTGTTTTAGGGCATAACATTTAGTTCATTTGGGAGAATATTCCTGTGCATTTGAGAAGAATGTGTACTCTGCTGTTTTTAGGCAGCATGTTCTATAGATGTCTATCGGGTCTAGATGGTTAATGGTATTGTTCAAGTCTTCTACTTCCTTGATAATCTACCATATCATTGTTCTATTCATTATTAAAAGAGAGGTATTGAAGTCTCCAACTACTATTATTGAATCATCTATTTCTCCTTTCAGTTTTGCCCATTTTTGTTTCATGATTTAGCGTTCTTTCATTAGGTTCATTTATTAGGTTAGGGGTTCATATGTCAGGTTTATAAGCATTATTTCTTTCTGATGGATTCATAATATCCTGCTGTTTTGTTCTATTTCTCTATTATTGTCTCCTTTGTGTTACTTTCTAGTGCACCATATAAATTCTCTTATAATATTTTATTTTATATATTTTGTGTATTTTCTTAGTAGTTGCCCCAGATTAAAATTAAAATTTTTATTCATACTTGTCTAGTTCAGATTAATCCTAACTTAATTTTAGCAGTATACAGAATCTTTGCTGCTATATGGCTCCCTCCTTCTCCTTTATGATGTTATTGTCACAAAATATATTTTATATGTTTTGTACCTATAGATTGATAAGAATTGCTCTATGCAGTTGTCTTTTAAAACCAGATATGACAAAAAGGAGTTACAAACAAAAAAAATACATTTTTATTTTTATATTTACCTGTGTAGTTACTTTTATTAGTGCTGTTTATTTCTTCATGTATATTTGAGTTACTACCTAGTGTTCATTTCAGCCTGAGGAAGACAGATAGACTAGCAATGAACTCTCAGTTTTTGTTTATTGTGGAATTTCTTAATTTCACCTTCATTTTTGAAGAATAGTTTTGCAGAATGTAGAATTCTTGGCTGACAGCTTTTTTATTAGCACTTTGATGGGCATTCTACTGATGTATAATTAATAAATAAACTTAATACATTAACTTAATTCATTATAATTAATGAATTTAAAATGTGCTCTTGCAAGATTAGAGCTACTTAAGATGTAAATCTGAGTTAAAACAAAACAAAACAAAACACCAAACTGTTGTCAGGGATGTCCTGTCCCCGAAGAATATACTGAAGACAGTAGGAATTAGGTAATTTTATCTTGGATTGTGTCATGGCATAGAAAATGAGTGGTGTGTGAATTACAAAATGTCTAATCTCCCAAGAGGCTCACCTGCAAAGCTCTGATAATACTAAGGGAAAAAACGACCCTTGAGGTTATGCTAGAGCAATTTCTTTTAAAGATTCGGAGAGATGAAATTTTAGCTAGAAATACTGTTAAAAATCGAAATACTGATACAAATTTTTAAACATCTAGATAAAGAAGAGTACTTGATTAACATGGTAAAAAATAATAGAAATATAAAACCAACAGCTACTATTAATAATAAACAGAAAAACTTATGGGGTATTCCTGCTAAATACAGGACAAAGCAAGGTGTTTCTCCTTTGAGATTTGTAGAGGTTTTTGCTGCATTCCAAAGCAGACCAAATTTACCAAAAAAAGTAATTTGTATAGTAATCAATTACCCATATTTTTGGAATTCAAGTATTGCCCTGGCTTCTTCCAAGCCATTGCCTGTTGGGTGGGCAGGAGATGAGCAGACCATGGTACGGCCCCTTCCTGTGTGCACTGAGACCACTGTGATTCCCTGAAGCCCTGCTTCTATTAAAGATAAGTTTTTAATGATCCATGCTTCATGAAATTGTCTAAATAACATTTAAGAAAATTCCCTCTAAGTTTTCATTTTTTTCCTAGCCTTGCACTCCCTCTTTCCTTCCAAGTGGGACTGGATGAAAGCAACTTTCAAAATGGCCGTTCTACGACCACCCCTAAGCCCTGGAAGATGCTCCTGGAACACTGCCCAGAGCATCCCTGGAGCCACACCTCTAAGGACAACCTGGGGAATAGAATGAGCAGGACTTGTTCCTGCAGGGACACTGCCCAGGGCCCTCTCCCCATTCCCTCTACCTGGCATATGGGTGGAGGGCCATTGCATCCCCAGTTGCGGCAACTCGTTGGATAGTTTGGGGTGACTGGCCACTTGGTTGATTTTCTGTAAATTAAAAAAAATTTTTTATTATAAAGATGTGGGGTACAATTCAGGATTAGGTACACAAACGTTGATTATGCAGGTACCCTTGTTGATGAAGTATGCCCCTCCCTCCCCTAGCAGTTTCCCTCGACTGCAATCCCACCTCCCAATTTTTTGTAAATTAAACTGAAATCATCCCCTTCACAAAACCAAGGGAGGGAGAGCCAGTTCATTCCTGCCAGAACAGGATAAAATGGGGGAAGAAGGAAAGGAAGGTGAGAGCCAAAAAGATCTAGTATTCCCCCAGTGCTGGGAACCTCCCTAAGGCAAGGCAGTAGCTCCAGGACTGACTGAGAGAAGAGAGCGCAAAGAAGATGTGGAGAGAGGGCCTGATGCTCCAGAAGCACACATCCCTTGCTCACGTGGTACCCACGGAAGAAGAAAGCTGCAAAGAGATGACTGCAACCTGGAAGGGGCCCTGATTCAGTACCAATTCTGCCTCGTGGGATGAAAGCGAAATCCAGCAGCCTGAACCAAAATGAGCAGATGGGTGGAGGTGTTTCTGAAAATGGATAGTATTTACCTAGGAAGTCCAAGGGAAGCCTGAGTCCTTTCTCACCATCACTTCTCCCTCTGTGAGATCCTTTGAAAGCTGCTCAAACAAGGAGCGAGAGCAGAAAGTAGCATGTGCCGCAGGACCAGAGCCTGACCACCTCCAGCGCAGAACCCTCTTGCCAAAGCTCAGTTGGAGCAGGAGGCTTAGGCACTCCATAAGTCTGGGGCTAAGTCTTGGCGTCCTGTCTTTTTCTGGTGAGCTTCATAATGTGGCAGAGAGGGAACTGGTAGCAGTTTGGGTTTGAGACCCGCCTGGGCAGCGAGACCTCATCTCTACAATAAATAAAAAAATCAGCCGGGCGTGGTAGCGCGCGCCTGCAGTTCTGGCTACTTGGAAGGCTGAGGCGGGAGGATCGCCGGAGCCCAGCAGGTCGAGGCTGTGGTGGCCGGGAGCGGCCACCGCACTCCAGTCTGGGTAACCGAGTGAGAGAGACTCCAACCAAAAAAAAAAAAAAAAAAAAAAAAAAAAAAAAAAAATATATATATATATATATATATATATATATATATATATATTCCTTTAAAAATCAATTGACAAGCTCTAAAAACCCGCCAGACCAGTTTTGTTTAAAAAAAAAAGTCAAATAGCCAAGGACTGACGACTTTCATGAAAATGCACAAGAGTAACTAATTCACAGACTTATCCAAAACCCCTCTTTTAAAGTTGACGGTTTACAACCCTGCTTGCTGTACATTTCCTGGAGACCATTTGTTCTTTAAAAGATCTGATTTTGCTGAGTACAGCCTTGTAAATTCCAAAAAAAAAATGTATAATCACTCAACACGACCCCCCTCCCTTACCTAAATGAAGGTCTAAGACCCCTCTTCTCCCCTTCTAGGGGGCTCGGCCTGGGAGCATTAGCCCACCGAGTCTGCTGGCGTAATAAAATTGCCACTTCCTATAATAGTCTCAATGTCACGACCTCTCTGTCTTTCCGCTACATTATTCTGGTGCATTGGCTGGGAAAAGAGAGTTCAGAGACAGTGTGTTCCACCTCCTTTGTCATCAGGGTACGACATCCAGGGCGATGGAAAAGACAATCTTGCCTGGCACACAACGGACCTTTTGATCCATAAGAGAGAGGTCCTTCCCAGTGCACTGAGGCTCAGACCACAAAAGCACAACAGGGGAACCAAAAGGCGAAAAACTAACATGAGGACGACCACCTGACAAAAAAGACAAAAAGACCACCTGACAAAAAGGATAAAAATAAGGGCCTTTGCATAGACCTGCCAACAAATGACAAAAAGAAAACTTGAACACCTCCCGGAGTCCTCTAATAATCTCCAGCCTAAAAAAAGGACTAAAAGACAGTGAAAGGCAACACTGTCTAAAGATAAAACTGTAGACTCCAAGGATTAGGACAAAAGGTTAAAAAATATGTTGTGTGATTGTATATAAATGAGACGGACAGCGAGAAGGCTCCGCATAAAATTAGTCTGCGTTGGGGGTGTACCAACCTGCCAATTGCTAAAAGGTGTCTAAAATATCTTCGCGAAAAATATCGCTAAAAGAAGACAAAACAGATGTTTCCCTTACCCCTCATTCTCTTATTTGTGTGTGTCTGTCGTTTTAAATCTGCTAAAAAGCTGGTTAAGTTATTATGCTATGTTTAATGGGACATATTGTCTTTTAAAAACTTGATTGGCACGTTTCTTTATGTCATTTTATGTTTCCCTCCCTTTATTTGTGTGGTGTTTTCCCCAACCCATTGGCACTGTTAAAATTCCTGCCTTTTGTTGTTAAGGCTGTGAAAAAATTGCCTGCTGCATATATAAAGTGCTACCGGTTATCTTAAATTATTTCCAGGGACCACACCCCCTCCCTTCCTTAGCCTGTGTTCTCCTTCATAAATTCTAAAGGAGTTCTTTCTAATCCACCTGTAAATGGCTCTTATCTACTTAGCCTTTCACTAACTCAGTGCAAGTTAATGCTAGCTTTAAAAAAAATAATTTTGTAATCTTTCTCTGACAACTAAGGGACTAAATAAATTGTTCTTGTTTTCAAATGCTAAAAGCCAGGTTAGTTAAAAGTAAGTCTGTTTCTAAAGATTTAGGCCTTGCCTAAGATATAATCAACTGCTTGTCCCTGTAAAACTGTTAAAAAGTCTGTTAGAGTCGTATAATACATGCTAAGTCCCTACTTTATATTATAATGCTAGATAACACTACTGCTTGCTTTTTTGACTATACCTGACTAGCACACCTCTTACAAGACTGATAAAGCTTTAAATGCTAAATACTTTACAGGACTTAATAAGACATGAAAACTGGCCATTCCCACCTGATTAAGTCACCTTGTAAACTCGGTACTTCTCCTAAGAGACAGGTCAAATACTAGGCACACTCTGTGACACATAGAGTGGGACCTGATCATTGTCATTTAATTGTCCACATCAATTTTGCCTGCTCATAATTAAAAATAAGTAAAAACAGATCATTTTACATCTACGTGGTCTATTCACTCTAAAAAGGTTTTATACCAGGCCATTTTATAAGCATCATTAAAAAGTCATAAAACAAACAAGAAGCCTTCAAAAAGGGCTAAAAACACTCAGCTTAAAAAAGCCATCAGGGTTCTAGGGATTCCTGGCATTGCTGTTTATAACTTTATTTAATTATTTGTTTGTTTTAAAATTCTCCTTTGAGAAATAAATTGCAAATTTTCAAAACAAATTCTGGGTTTTCAAAAAACGTGACCAAAAAAATGTATAATACTCTGTACCCTCAGACACCCCGATGGGACAGATTTTAAATAATTAAAACAAATTAAAATTACATGGTTTAAAAAAAAAATAATAAGTACATTATTAAAATCAAATTTAAACTCACTACAAGTTAACAGATAATAAGATTTTTAAAAAACCCAAAACTATCTGGCAATTAAATTCACTTTGTAGACCTAAAAAAAATGGTCAAAAGTTCTGTATGCAGAGACATTTAAAAAATTTATTTCACTACTTTGCAAACAAGATTATATCCTATAAAAGATTAAATGCCCAACTCCAGAGGCTTGACCCAGGACTATAAATACCAAACTCCCAATTATAAAAAGCTTCTAAAATTCTTAAAAACTAAAACATTAAAAAACAAAAAGAGCCGGGCTCGGTGGTTCAGCCTGTAATCCCGCGCCTTTGGGAGGCTGAGGTGAGTGAATTGCCTGAGCCGTGGGTTCGAGACCCGCCCGGGAGCGAGACCTCATCTCCACAATAAATCAAAAAATCAGCCGGGCGTGGTAGCGCATGCCTGTAATTTCGGCTACTTGGAAGGTTGAGGAGGAAGGATTGCTGGAGCCCAGCAGGTCGAGGCTGCAGTGGCCAGAAGCGGCCACTGCACTCCAGTCTGGGCGACAGAGTGAGATTCCAACTCAAAAAAAACCCACCAAAAAACAAAAAAACAAAAAGAAAAAAAACTCCAAAATGAGCACCAGCCAGAAAAAAGGTAAACAAACCTACTGACAGTTGCCACTAAAGGCAAAGCTCCAGCCACCCAAAGGAGGCCTGATAAGGATAAACCTGCTAAAGAAAATGAGATTAGTTGCTATAAATGTAGTCAATCTGGACACTTAAAACACAGTTGTTCTTGATAGTCTAAGCCTCCAGGACCTTGTCCAACATCAAGACTAAAAAGCCACTAAAAGAGATAGTGAGGCCTCTCCCAAAGTGGGGGAAAAACACCTAGCTCAATAATAATGGTCATTAATGAAATAAAAAGAGCCACGGCCCAGCCCAGCGCTCTGTTTGCCATCACCCCCCAAAATTCTTGGGTCTATATAAATATGGTTGGGTTCAAATTAATTTCTTAATTAATACTGAGGCTAAGCTTTTAGCCCTTGTGCTCATACTAAACTTCTTTCTCCTGAAACCTGCTTTCTAGTGAGAGTTAAAGATGTTCCAAAAGTTGAATGTTCCACCTAATGGTTACTAAAAAAATAAATTCAAATTATAACTATAAAAGGTTATCCATAAATAAATAAAAAAACAAAAAGCAAAAAAATATAAAAAGGTTGTTACTGTACAAATAAGATTTTAATAAAGAAGGTATTTTTATCTAAAAAAAACTTATATGATAAATTCCTGTTCTATAATAAAATAAATAGTTATTTAAAATTTTTTAAAAAGATAAAAAGCAAAAATAAAATGATATAAACATGCCAAAAATAATATTTAAAAAGTTTATAAATATATATATACCAAAAAATTCTATAAACAATCTAGACATAATAAAGTCTTTTCGAGATACAAGTCTCCAAACAGTTTTTAATTTCTCTTCAAATTTTATATAAAATTTACTTGAGTGTCTAGTTCAAATTATAGTCTAAAACAATCTGTCAGGCTACCATTATAGTCCAGAAATACATTAAAAACTCCAAAGGCTGATACTTATAATAAAGTCACAAAAATTAAAGTTTATCATTTAAATTATGCTAATAACTTCGGGCCTTATAACTTTTATACAAAAGATAATCAGCCACTACCTAAAATTGTCAAAATGTATGCCTGACTTTATTCCTTTTATTAAGTCAAAATCCAGTAATTTCATGCCCACATAACAGTCATACAAAAATTCCAGTCAGTGCCTGCAAACAATGCCACTGCTAAAACAAATCTAGACGCCTCAAGTCAGACAGGGAGAGACTTCCGGTCTCTGGCTAGACAGGACTGTGCCTATTATCAGCTCTAAAAAAAATTACAAAAGACAGACCTTCACCCCTCAACACCCCAAAAGATTATAAAATCAAAAAAATCTCTAAAAAATAAATAATTGAGGCAGGATAGCTAACACCAACTAAACATAAATAAATTTCCTATAAATAAGTTTTAAAAAACATTCAAATGTTTCTACTACAGGCCGAGTGACAACCGATCCCACCCCTTGACAAATCCAAAAAAAAACTTCATCACATATAAGACTAAGACAGTACAATCTTTCAATTTATGGTTTAACATAATAATCCTAAAAATTCTTTAGAGACACAAGTAAACTAAACATAGATATTTGGTATTACATAGCTCAAAATCCAAGTCCCTAAAATAAAATTTATTAAAACTTTAAAATTGTTCAACGATAGGCCTTTTCCCTACACCGCTAAAAAAAAAAAAAAAAAACCACAAACATAAATGTTCATAAAAAATATGTTGTCCATTTGAGACAAATTTTCATCACAGTTTATAAGCTTACTTCCCTAAACACTTCCTGGACCATAAAAAAACTCAAACATCCCAGGAGAGTAAGTGCTGCTAAAAATTAAAAAAAAAAAAAAAGACCCAACCAAAAACTATAAAAAAAAAGACCCTAAGGATAGTCCTGTTCCTATACTAGTCTATAAAATTTAAATAACTAACTTCTCTATCATGCTAAAACTCCTCTATAAAGCCCCAAAGGGGGGTTAAACAAGAGCCCCTGCTATAAAAAAAGGCCCCAAGACAGGCCTGTAAATAAATTAAACAAGTATCTCGCCTTTTAAAATTCTTCATGGGCGGCCACTCCCTCTCGTTAAGGACATACAAAAAAAGACTTTAAAAAATTAAAAAGTCTTACCCTAAAACAGCAAATACAAGTCTTCAGCTCAATCCTAAATGCCATCCACTACCGCTCGGTGGCTCAGCCTGTGATCCCGCGCCTTTGGGAGGCTGAGGTGAGTGGATTGCCTGAGCCCACGGGTTCAAGACCCGCCTAGGTAACTTGGCAAGACCTCATCTCTACAATAAAACAAAAACTAGCTGGGCGTGGTAGTGTGCACCTGCAGTTCCAGCTACTTGGAAGGCTGAGGCGGAAGGATCCCTGGAGCCCAGCAGGTGGAGGCTGCGGTGACCAGGAGTGGCCACTGCACTCCAGTCTAGGCGACTGAGTGAGACTCCAACTCAAAAACAAAACAAACAAACAAAAAAAACGATTGCCAATTAGTTTAACTACCGATGCCTTTTCTTTTAAGCCAGGTAATATGGTATGAATAAAAAAATAAAATGTACAACCTCTAAAGTCCCTCTGGAGGGGGCCATTTACTGTTGTTTTATATAACAAAATCAAGCCAGTCTTCCAGGACTGGGAGTGCACCGCAGATTCGACAACACTCCTTAAGATGACCCTCCAAAAAGTCACCGAGCCCAACAGAGGACCCAGAAAAAATGTCTCAAGCCCTACTCTAAAAGCCTGAAAATACTTCAGCCCTGCTTCAGTCACACACCAGAGGCTGGCTGATCGACACACGACAAAAGATTAAAGATTCAGCTTAAAAACTCAACAGACATCACTGATAAGCCAGTTTTGCTTTGTCAACCTTTATCTATACTAAACTGTTTGTCATTTTAATTACTATAAAACTGACTTATTTGCTATAAAATTAACAGAATTGTCCCCATTTAACATGTTAAAAAAGGGTCTCACTAACATTTCCATTCTTTCTTATAATAAAAAGTGTTCTTATGCTTTTATATATTTCTGCCTGATTTGGGTGTTTATCACTTCCCTCACACATCCAACATGTATGTATATAAAAACTATCTGGCCAGACACAAGAGTTTTCCATCGTTATTCAACCCAGCCAAAAGTTTGTTCTGGTGACCAACAAGGCCTGTTTGATATTGGGCATCTACTTATACAACTAAATCTTCTCAATGTACTAAAGGGCTATTTTAGACATATAAAAAGGTTACATATGCCCCGCTCCCAACATTATAAAAAGACACATGTACCATAAAAATAATCCAGCCAGGATTTTTCCTTCTGCCTAACCCAAGGAGAGATAAACTAGACATTCCCCTTTATAAAAGCCTCAAAACACAAAATGCTTGATCCCTTGACCAGGCTCCTAATATAAAAGAGACCCAGGTTTAAAAAAATAACAAATGGCCACCCCTCAAAATTATAAATACTTATGGACCAGCCACATGAACACAAGATAAAAGTAAAAAATACCGCATGCCTATATATATGCTAAATCGCATTATTAGGTTACAAGCTGTCTTAAAAATTATAACTAATCAAACAGCCATGGCCTTTGAGCTTGTTGCTCAGCAACAAGCCCAAATACACACAGCTATTTATCAAAACTGCTTAGCTTTAGACTACCTGCTAGTGAAAAAAAAAAAGTGACAAATTTAATAACTGACTGTTGTTTACAAATAAATGATAATAATAAAACGATAACTGATACAGCCACCAATATTAAAAAGCTTGCCCATGTCCCAGTACAAAAATGACAAGACATAAAAATCGGCAATTGGCTTAAAAACATGTTCTCGGGTCTGAAAAAATTTAAATGCATTATTAGATATATAGTCCTATTGGTGAGATCCTGTCTTATCTCCCTTGCATACCCCCAATAATTATAAATGCCATTTCTAAGTTTATAAAAACAGTTGTTAAACAAAAAACTGTGGCCCATAAAATGTTAATACACCAGATTAAAGATGATGATGCTCAAGACCCATAAAGGGTCGAGATCAAAGGGGGTAATGTGGCAGAGAGGGGACTGGTAGCATTTAAAAATATTCCTTTAAAAAATCAATCAACAAGCTCTAAAAACCCATCAGACGAGTTTTGTTTAAAAAAAACAACAACAACCAATTAGCCAAGGACTGACGACATTCATGAAAATGCGAAAGAGTAACTAATTCACAGACTTATCCAAAACCCCTCTTTTTTTTTTTTTTTTTTTGAGTTGGAGTCTCACTCTGTCGCCCAGACTGGAGTGCAGTGGCCGCTCCCGACCACCGCAGCCTCGACCTGCTGGGCTCTGGCAATCCTTCCACCTCAGCCTTCCAAGTAGCTGGAACTACAGCCACGCGCTACCACGCCCGGCTAATTTTTTTGATTTATTGTAGAGATGAGGGCTCGCCAAGTTGCCCAGGCGGGTCTCGAACCCACGGGCTCGGGCAATCCACTCACCTCAACCTCCCAAAGGCGCGGGATTACAGGCTGAGCCACCAAGTAACCCTGCTTGCTGTGCATTTCCTAGAGACCATTTGTTCTTTAAAAGATCTGATTTTGCTGAGGACAACCTTGTAAATTCCAAAAAATATGTGTCATCACTCAACACGACTCCCCTTCCTTACCTAAACGAAGTATAAGACCCCTCTTCTCCCCTTCTAGGGGGCTTGGCCTGAAAACATTAGCCTGCTGAGTCCGCCAGCGTAATAAAGTTGCCACTTCCTATAGTAGTCTCGATGTCACGACCTCTCTGTCTTCCTGCTACAATGGTACGGGAAGTTGAAGCAATGAGCGGTATGCCCAGGGCGATCCTCAGTGGGGTGGGGCATGGTGCAGCATTCAGTGAAAATGAGTGTGGAGCAAGACTCCCGCCCCTATAGTGACCCTGCCCATCAATAAACAAGGCCCAGTCAGTCATCTTGGTTTTGACCAAACAAGCAACCTTCTGGAGGAATTAGGAAGGGGGTGGTTAGTAGATGGGTTGGCAGGGAAGTGGGCAGTATTACAGGTAAACAATGACAATCATTTAACTTGGGGCTGGAGGTTCTGAAACAATGACATAAACATGAACCAGACATGGGGCATGGGTATTTGAAAAGAGAAGTGAAAAATATTTGTATTTGTGGATAGAATATCCAAGAGAATTAACTAAAAAAGCTATTATACAAATAAAGTAGTTATATTCTGGAAAATAATATGACTAACAAATATTTCATTACAGATCAGCAATAATTAGATAAAAAGATGTAAGGACGATCCATTCACTAACGATTTAGAGTACCTTAGTAGCAAATCTCTATGACCTAATGAAAAATAGTACAAACTTTATTAAATGATATAAAGAGACCAAAATCTATGTTTATACTTTTCCCATTGAAAATTGTCATAAGCATTTCTTAAATCAATAAACATCATTTTAAGCATCATTCAGTAAAACTGCATAATGTCCCCACCACATTGATACATCACTCACTGAACAAATCTACTTTAGTTAAGTATTTACAACGTTTTCCATTTTTTTCTACTATCATTTCAAAAACAACAACAGTAACTGTGCAAAAATCTTTGTCCACCTTTCAATAATTTTCTTAAGGTGCATTTCAGAGTTCTTTGAATGTTTTTGAACATAGAAACATAATTGATGTAAAGATTTCTGGAGAACTTGGGCTCCTGGTTACATGAGGCTCCTCCTCTCATGGCATTTTTGGTAACTAACTTTTTTTTTTTAAGTATGCTAAATATGATAGCTGAAAGACATCATTTCATTGTTTTTTTGCAGTTTTTGACTAAACAAGTAAACAGAACAGAACAGGGATTAAGAGCAAGGTTTGGGCGTTAAAGCTGGCCTGGCTTCCACCCCTCTGACCTTACCAGTCTTTGCACGAGGATTAGTATGGTGCCACCCCTACAGGGCTGTGGAGCGTATAGGAGCTAATGCCTAGAAAGTACTAAATTGCTCTGGAGTCATCAGCCAGTGCTGGCTCCTGGAACAATTATAATGAAGATCCCCTTCCCAGCCTCTAGAACATTCAGCATCTTTTGGCCTGTCTCTTAAGCCAGGGGTCCCCAACTCCCAGGCCCTGGACTGGTACCGGTCCATTAGGAACTAGGCTGCACAGCAGGATGTGAGCATTGCAAGCGGAGCTCTGCAAACTGTCAGATCAGTGTTGGCATTAGATTCTCACAGAAACGCAAACCCTACTGTGAACTGAGCATGCAAGGGACCTAGGTTGAGCACTCCTCATGAGAACCTAATGCCGGATGACCCATCCACCCCACCCCAACCCTCGGTCCATGGAAAAACTGTGTTCCATGAAATGGATCCCTGATGCCAAAAAGGTTGGAGGCCGCTGTCTTAGGCATTCAGTTCTGACATCACCACTGACCACTGCTGTTGGTATCTTGTTTCCATACTTCCGGTCCAGCTGTATGTGTACATAAGAAGCACCACCATCCTAGCCAGAGGGGGTTTTGGGTTCTCTCTCTCTCTCTCTCTCTGAGGTACTGGCTTGATGTCCCGTCACTTCAGGCCATGGCTAAGCAGCTGCCCTCGTGGGCTACCCTGGGCCTTGGCACTCAGACCACCAATGCTGTGAACACCGTGTATGTCTGACAAGATCAGTCCATGAACCTTATCACTCCATGTCCCTTCCTTGCAGATGATTTGAGTGCAGCTGACACGGCCATGATCACACTCTTGGACTCTGCCAAAACACACCTCTCCCTAAGAAGGCGACAGTCGAGCCTGGGATCTCAGTCATTCTTCCTGGAACAAGACAAATGGAGCAGCACAACTTGACAGGGGATGGGTTTGGAACTGAGCTGGGGGTGCCAGTCTGCAGTATCTCCCACAATACCCATCTTATCAATGCAGGATCATTAATGACAGAATAACCCGAAGTGTACCCATATTGGGTCATTATGCTCTGAGACAATCGTCTTGTTAGGGACAATCGAAAAGGGACCATCCTCTTTGGTATGAGGTGGGGTTTCCCTCTAAGGGAGTGGAATTTTCCATTGTCAACCATCTTGGGGGGTAGTTTTACCCTGGGATAGGAAATGAGGAATAGGGAGGCAGATCTCAGAGGGAAAAGGTTAAAAATTCTTTCTTCTCCCTGGGTCTTATAGAGTTGGGATTGAACTTACAGGCTCAAGAGGAGGATTGCTGTTGGTGAGAAGCTGGCCCCTGTCACCTGGAGACATGAACCTGGGCTGGGCCACCTCTGGTGGTAGTTGTCCATTACACTCTGTGTTGAGTCCCTTACCCATCACCCCACCATCTCAGAACCGTTTGCTCCTGGCTAAGCCATTACTCCAAGGAATTAGGAGATGGGTGTGTGCCTGTTCATAGGAAGAAGTGCTTCGGGCAAAAGCAGCAACTGGCTTGGGGAGATCACCAGTGCAGTGCTGGTGAAATCCCATGGATGGCTCAGTTATTAGGGTGAGACCCATGCCCTCATAGCCAGCAGTACCCAACAGAGATCAGTGGAACATGGAATCAGCTCTGCTAAAGTTTTGGAAATCCTTAGGGGAAAGGAGACAACCAGATAAAACACTGGATTTCCTACAGGGAGGCATCATGGGGCATAGAACCATTTTAATTTTAAACATAAATAGATATGATCTTATAGGCTGGTAAGGCCTGGGACATACCGGCTACAGCTATAAAATGGATAAATTGTTAGAAAACGGACTTTTAAAATGGAGTATTCAAACACAAACAACACATGTATGCAGTCAAGTCCATGGAAAAAAAGTTCAAAACTTCAAAAATTACTTTAATTTCTGGTAACGTGGAATACTAGTTATCTTTTAAAATCCTCATGGTACATTTAAAATAAACTTAAAAATATTAGGACCCTGGGACCAATAAAAGATATGTAAGGTGTCTGTGGAGAAGATTATTAAATATTATAGAAATACACCAAAGAAGACTTTGACAAATGTCAAATAGAAGCATATTCATATTTTTATGAGAAAACCCCAAATCATAAAATATACAGCCACCACCTAGATTCTAATATTAACATTTTATTATCCCTGTGTTAGCACATGCCATCCATCTGCATATCTCTCTCCCTTCATCCATCAATTCATCTTATTTTTTAGATGTATTGCAAGGTAAGCTGCAGACATCAGTAGACGTCCCCCTAAATACTTCTGTGTGCGCACCTTTAATTAGGGAGATTTGAGGATCTTGGAACCACCTGGGTAATATGAACTTAGGCCTCAAACTGTATGCAGGCCAGCTTTTCCTTACAAATTCTTAGGGAAGAGAGACCTTCTTTTTCCCTTTTCCCTCTAGCTAAAGTCAAGACTGAGACACAGGTTTTTGTTGCCCTCGTTTTTGTGGGATCAAAATTTCCTCTAATTCTTCTGTACTGACGGTGAAGCCCTTGGCAGTCACTACATTATTTGTGTCTCCAGTAGGATGTTCCACCTGGGAATAGCCTGTCCCATGTGTGGACATACAAATGAATTTCTAGGTCATGGGCAATTGACATTAGTCCCTGGGGTTACCATGGACTATTTCTCACGCATTCTCTAGATTCCTCCTATCCCTGTTTATTTGGGACCTTTAGAGACTTTTCCTTACTTTCTTGACTGCATACTTTAAAAATGTCTTTTGGTCTAGCATAGAGTGGTGTTTTCTATTGTTCATTATAGTGGACAATAGGTTTGACTGTAAATTAATACCTCCTGTCAGGCTGGGCACGGTGCCTCAAGCCTGTAATCCCAGCACTTTGGGAGCCGAGGTGAGAGGATTGCCTGAGTCTAGGGGTTCGAGACCAGCCTGGGCAACTTGGTGAGACCCCGTCTCTAAAATAAAACAACAACAACAACAAAATATTTCCTGTCCACACAGCTGCATCCACCCTAAGAACTACCCCTCCAACTGTCTTACCTCCATCTGTTGCCATCTCAAGGTTGTCAGCCTTAGAATTGCAGCATTCTGATTTAACCAAATTCTAGGAGCTTTTTTTCCTTTTCCCACTTCTCCTTCTCTTCCCTCTTCCCTCCTTTTGGCCCAACACACATTAGCAGTATGAAAGGAACATGTTCCTCCTCAGCATAACATTCACAGAACCCCCAGCTCCAGGAGTAGAGGACCATTGAGCAACACGACGTTAATAAAGCCTGCTCCTCACTGGTGCAGGAGGAAGGTGTCTGGCCATTGAGCTGGTGTCCCAAGACCTCCACTGTTTTAGTCTGTTCAGGCTGCTGAAACAGAGTACCACAGACGGGTGGCTTGTCAACAACAGACATTGACTTGTCACAGTTCTGGAAGCTGGAAGCCAGAGATCAAGATGTTGGCAGATCTGGTGTCTGGTTCATAGACACCAGACCTCAAGCTGTGTCCTCACATGGCGGAAGAAGCCGGGGAGCCCTCTAGGGTCTCTTTTACCAAAGCACTAGTCCCCCTCATGAGGGCTCCACCCTCAGGACTTAATCACCTCCAAAAGTCCTGATAACATCTCCTGATAACACCACAGTGAGGGTTAGGATTTCATATAGAATTTGAAAGAACACAAACATTCAGTCGATTGCATCTACAAATAAGTCCCGCTCAATCCTTCATGCTCTAAACTCCAGTCCAGCCCCAGCCCATATAGATGCAGTGTGTGCTGGCTACCTCTCATCACTAGCAAGACTAGGACATGCAGAGGCCGGTCAGACCCCAAGAGCCTCTTGCCTACCTGTGTGTTCTGCTGAGAATTCAGGAAATCCACACAGGCTATTGCCAAAGGTTCCAGAAGCACAGAAAGCACCACATTTATAGATATGAGCTGTTCTGGCTAAACTCTCTAATTCTGTATTAGCCGGAGTCCAGTGACTCAGTTTGTGAAGGGTTAATTACTTATGGGGTCTGCTCTTCCTTGGAAAGAAAAGAAAGCGAGGAGTGCAGGCGAAAGGAAGCTGACAGCAGTCCTCGGTACCAGCAAATCTCTAATCGCAGTGGGGTAGCCCCTGCAGGGCATCTGGCTGGAGGTCAGGATTGCCTCGGACCTTCCCCTTTGCTCAGTTCCCTAAAGGTAGAGGGGTCCCTCCAGAGAGCTTTTCTGGAGGTGGTGTGAGCCAGGTGTGAGCCATGCTTGGCCAGCCACATCCTGAGTTCAGACGATTCATCTGGTGTGAAACCTCTTCTGGGAATATTCTACTAACTCAGTGGTGAGTAACCTGCTTTCAGGTGTCTGTCACAGGTGACAGGTCAGTCTGACATCACATCTAGAAGCAAGTGGTAAAGCCCAGGGTGTGTTGCAACTCCGGGTTTGCAACTACAGCACGTGCCTGGGGTAGATGGAACGGAAGTGCCAAGCCTGATACTCCACGGGCTCACTCTTGATAGCCAGGGTGACCTCTGGGCACGAGAGGGGCCTCCACCCCCTTTTCTATGAAACCAGCCCAGCCTGCCTGGGAGCCAGGGCTCCTCAGGCAAGGCAGGACATCAACAGTTTGCCTCTGGCTCGCCATCCTGGAATGCATGAGAGCCTCCTTGCTTCTGGGTGCCCTGTGTATTTTGTTCTTCTTCAAGGAAGAGAGAAACCCTTTGGGAGTAGAAGACTCAGGGAAGAAGCCCTTTATTCCTCACAAAGCCTGAGTTTTTCTGACATTCGAGCCTAGCAAGCTGTGTCCCATTGTAACAGAAAGATATAGCTTGCCTTCTCAGAGAGGACATCAGATGACTGTGGGAATGGTGCTTCGTAGTTCCTGAGAAATGTTCCACCCAACCAGGCCAAGTCTGTGCATCAAAGCCTTTGAATCACTCTCTTGAAGATCCCAGTTTCTGAAACAGAAAATAGGCGACAGAGTGGTGACGGGTTATAATGTATTGGTAAGGACAAACAGGCAGGGTGCCAGAAATTAGCACCATCCTGGAAAATTTCAACCCTGGAGTCGCTGGCAAAGAAGACATCCATGGTCTGGGTGAAAGAGGTCGACTTGTCAGGGGGCTCCAGGGAGTTGGGCCCGGGGTCTCAGAACTGTTCACTGAATTCTACACCCAGTCCTGGTTTGGTCCTAACCTTAAGTAGGGATTGGCTTAGGGCATCTGTTTTCCACATCTTGGAAAAGTGTTTGTTGATACCAACCACTTTGGATGGGCACTGCAGTATTTAATTAATGTTTGCAAAGCACTTTGAGATACAGTTGCAGGGCCCATAGCCAAAAACAGAGCCAGTTTGTTTAGGTTGGCAGTAAAAAAGTTAAGCGCTCTTTACTAATTAACACCCCATTAGTATAACAGCAATACCCATGTTGAGTTACTCAAGACCATGTTTATTTTCATCATTCTATGTAGTTTGGTTTCTAAGCTAAGGAAGTCTGAACTTACCTGATGGTGTGAAGCAATAAATTACCGAAACCTCCCTTCAAGCCAAACTCAACTGACAAAGAAGTATGCTAGGACGGGTGCAAGCCAGGAAATGCCAGTCCAACAGGTGCCTGTTGGGGAAATAAGATAACCAGAAACCCTGGCAAATATTTCCCAGACCAAAGATCCCTGGACTCCAGAACGCAGTTCCTGGGAGGAGCCTAGGCACAAGGAGGGCGCCATCTGCTGGCATCAAGGAGTATTTTCAGCGATTTGCAAGCCAGCTTGCAGCCGGAGTCGGGATAGAATTTGAGAGAATTAGACAAGCTTGAAGGAAACTTGTTAGACCCACCTCCATTTGTATAAATGGCAGTAAAATTTAACATGGACATTACGAAAAAGTGGAATACACAAATCTAGGCCTCTGCAAGATAGTACCTGGAAAAGTTTAGAAAGGAGCAGATGTTGTCATCTGCAGCTCATAATCTTGCAGCAACAATGACAGATCAACAAATTGTACCTCATTTGGGACCTATGTTCTTACCTCATTCTACTTAACAGGTGGGTGCATCTCCATTAAGGGTTACTGACCAGTTGAAAATGTCTACACTGGATTTAGCAGAGTAATAAATTATGCTTGCATTAGTTTTCATCAAGATCAAATGTGGTGGTTTAAAAACATTTTTTGGTATACTATGAGCCCTTGTGGAGTTGAGAGGAGAACTGTCAGCACAGACATGATCCACTCAGTAAGTAGCTATAATTTCTTGACACTCAGTAGATAAACAACCAAACATCAAGATTAGCCAGCTTGTACACAAATAAATTAATCTCTGAATCAATCCATTCTCACCTAGTCAAAGAAGGAGGTGAGGAAGTAAGTCATGCAGGTGTCTGAGGGGTAAGTGCTCAGCAGTAAAAAGGCCCTGAGGAGGGAGTGCTCCTGACACACTGAGGAGGAGGAGGAGGAGCAACGAGGTCAGCAGTCTAGAACAGAGTAAGCGACGCCCTGTCAGCCTAGACACATGGAGCAGTCTTGAGCCCAACCAGAAGCCTAGAGTCCAGCCTGGCCCAGCCTACCCTACCCAAACCACAGCCAATCCGTAGACCTATGAGTGTGAAAATAAATTACGGTGGTTGTAAATACCAAAATTTTAAGACTGTTTGCTATACAGCATTATTGTGCCAGTAACGACAAATACATGAATCGAATAATCACACAATCGAGTGTAGTAGCAGGTGAGATCATACAGGTAACGATGGGGTAGATTGTATAAGGGCATGTAGGCAGTAAGGGAGGAAGAAAACAAGAAGGGTGTTATCCAGAGGCCCAGTGAAGAAAGTGTGTTAAAGAAGAGAGCACAATCAAATGTATCAAATGCTACAGATAAGAGGGTCGCCATTTGCCTCATCATATAATGTGTGGCATGTTTGAGATCAGCAGGGGGCACTCTTACGAGCTAGAGCACGGCACCAGGTATCAGCTAGGGGTGCTCTGGGTAAACTGAGAGGTATGGCCAAGCAGAGAACTGAGACTTTAACTCAGATTTAGCAATTAAGGGGTCACTGAGAATCTCCCCAAGAGCAATTCTGGTGAACTGGAGGGTTGAGTTTAGCCCAATGGGATTGGGTTCAAGAGAAGATGGTAGGAGTGTGAGTTTGGGTAACTTCTGAGAAATGTTGCTGTAAATGAGAAAAAGGGGAAGTAAGGAAAGTGTGACATAAAAAAGCAGTTTTTGGTATTTTTTTAATTGAAGAAATTTTATCCATGTTTGCTGACGGAAATGGTCCAGCTAAAACAGGAAAGGTTTTGAAAAGAGCAAGCAGGAGAGATGTGAGTGAAGTCCTTGAATAGGGGAGAGAGGATGGACCTGATGGACAGATGAGGGTGTTGCCCTCTGCTAGGATCCTGGGCCATTCATCCCAGGAGCAGGGGGGAAGGCAAGGTAAGCACAGAAAGTGGGGTAACTGCCATCATGGGAGTGAAATTCAAAACAAATTCATCAGCTGAGAGTGAGCTTGCAGGAGGAGAGAGAAAAGTTTGAAATCATCTTCCTGGAGGGTGACACCAAGGAGATGTAGCCGCAAGAAAGGGTATGTGGCCATGAATTTAAAGTGCAATCTGGCCAGGTGCAGTGGCTCACGCTTATAATCCCAGCACTTTGGGAGGCCGAGGTGAGAGAATTGCCTGAGCCCATGGGTTTGAGACTGGGCAGCTTGGCGAGACCTCATCTCTACAATAAATCAAAAAATTAGCCAGGCGTGGTGGTACACACCTGTAGTTCCAGCTACTTGGAAGACTGAGGCAGAAGGATTACTTGAGTCCAGCAGTTGAAGCTGCAGTGGCTGTGAGTGTGCCACTCCACTCCAGTATGAGCAACAGCGTGAGACTCTCACTCAAAAAAAAAAAAAAAGAGTGCAATCTGTGGAGGAAACTCCACTTCTGCTTCAGATGTAGAAAACTGCAGAAGAAAAAAGTCACCCCACCCAAAGCTGCTACACAATCACAATTTTTCTTGAACGCATCAGAGAGTTGAAGTGACAAGCATCAAACTACCTGAATTCCAAAGAGAGGCAAGGTCTTCTGAGGCAAGATGGGACTCGCTAACTGTATCACTTGCGACAGAGCAGGGGAGGAAGGATGCCAGTAGGGAAACGTGAGGATGAAGAAACAAGCTAAAGCATTAACCGGTCAGCCCAGGTCAACGGTACACTAGTGCATGGCTCCTGAACCCGGGAGTGCAGGCACTGGGGAGTCTGCACTCTCACAAACTTCTCCCCACTGGCTGTTTCCCCTGGATGCTCCTGAGAAAGGTTAGGGCAGGGCAGGAGATCAGGGATCACTTCCCTCAGGTCCAGGCATGTTCCCCAGAGGCTTCTCGTAGACAAGAGAAGAAGAGCAAGAGAACAGGGCAGAAAAAATACGTTAAGAGAGAATAGTCAAGAATTTTGTAAAGATAATGAAAACATCAAGCTATAGATCTCAAAATTCAGAGAACACCAAAAAATACAAAGACGCCAAAATAAACATCCAAACCACCTACGGCACATCACATTCTAGCTCTGAACACTAGAAGAATGTTAGCGAAAGAATCCTGAAGGCAGACTGGGGAGGAAGGGAGGAGAAAGGCGCATTATATACAAAGAAGTAAAGGATTGCAGTAGAAGCTATGCAAGCAGGAGACAGTGGAACAACGTCTTTAGCACACTGAAAGAAAAAAGCTGTCCATCCAGAATTTTACATCCAGAGAAAGTATTTTTCAAAAATGGAGGGACAGTAAAAACATTTTCAGAAAAACAACAACTGAGAGAATTCATTGTCAATAGACTTATGCTATAAGAAATATTAGAGCAAATTCGCCAGGCAGAGGGGGAATGATACCAGACAACAACTTGAATCTACAAAAAGAAACAAAGAGCTCCAGAAGTGCAAAAACGTGAAGGAAAATTAATTCTTTTAAATAGCTCTGACAACTTTTAGAAATTGCTTTTGACAATTTTCTAAAGCAAGGGTCATCAAATATTTTGTTAAAGGGTCAGATAAAATTTTTAGGTCTGCAGGACATATGCTCTCTGTTGCAATTACTCAGCTCTGCTGTTTTAACATGAAAGCAGCCATAGACAATATGTAAACAAATGGATGTGGCTATTTTCCAATAAAACTTTACTTATAAAAATGTTTGGCTGACCTGAGGTCGTGGGTTGCTGACCTCCGGTCTAAAACAAAAATGGCAAAAATGTATTATAAGGTCTGCAAAATATGTAAAAGTAAAAGGTAAGACCAAAATAGCACAAAGGATCAGAGGTTCTTGCACCATTCATGAAGTGGTATAATATTATTTAGAGGTATACTACAATAAGTTAAAGATGCACATTGTAAAAATCTATGGCAGTCATTAAACATGTTTTTAAAGGAGACATAACTAATAAGCCAATGGTGGAGATACTATTAAATCATTAAAAATACTCCCAAAGCAGACAGAAAAAAAGAAGGTGAAAAGGAGCAAAGAACAGAGAGGACTAATAGAAAACAACTAGTAAGATAATAGAGTTAAACCCAATGATATCACTAATTATATGTAAATGGTCTAAATACTTCTATTAAAAGGCAGAAATTGTCAAATGGTATTTTAAAAGGCTCAATCATATGCTGTCTACAAGAAACTCACTTTTCATATGAACATATAAATGAGATAAAAGTAAAAGAATGGAAAAAAAAATATACTGTGCACATACTAACCGAAAAAAAGCAAAAGGGTCTACATTAATATCAAAGACGTCAAAGAAAAGAATATTACTAAGGATAACAAAGAGAAATATTGCATAATGATCCATTTACAACAAAGTCATAACAGTCTTAAATGTGTATGAGCTTAAAAACAGAATTTCAAAGTAAATGAAGTAAAAGGTACTGAAAGGGGAAAGACAAAAATTCATAATTATTGGGTGTCATTTTGTTTTGAACTTTTTGGAATTCTTCTTGATGCTGCAATAAATTAATAGTGAAGACATCAAAAGACAAAATTGAAAAAATTTGTTTTCTATAATAGTCAATCATGAACCTGGAACTATTTCAACTAAAATAATTATATTTTACTACATTTCATTGTTTTCCCTCTTGAATAAACTTTATTTTTTAGACTTCAAAAAAATCATAATTATAGTGGAAGACTTCTAAACTCTGTTCTCATTAACTGAAAAAGTGGACAGATAATCAGTAATAGTATGGAAGACTTGAGCAACACATACAACCAACTTGATCTAGTGGACATTGATAGAACCCTTCACCTGGTAACAGAATACACTTTCATTTTGAAAGCACAGGGAGTGTTCATCAAGATACCTCCATCATATTTTGAACCACAGAACAAACTTCAACAAACGTAAGAGAGTCAAAATTATAAAGTGTAACCATTCAGAATGTTTTTACACTTATATTTGCCCTGAATCATTCCTGTGGGCTTAGGTACAAAGTGGGCAAGTCTTGGATTTAACTAGGTTTAGGATTTTTTCCAGGTGGATAGTATGGAGAAAGAGAGGGTAAGGGAGTTTTAAGGACGAGATTACAGGATTGGACCATGGGATTTAAGCTAGATAAGATACAACATCAGAACATGCGGAGCAGTGAAATGCAGTCTCAATGGGCTGGGAATCCAAGAAGAATTAATGGTGTTTGAGTACTAAGAGAAGCAAACTGGATATTCACACAGTGATGGTCAAAGAGTGGATGCTTGAAATGGACATTACTGGTAATGATAAGGTCAAAGCTATAACCACGGGAATGAGTAATTTACGTATAATGGAGAACATGATCACTGAAAGAGACAAGGACAAGGAATTGAGATGCTAGATATTGGAAATGCTATCAGTATGGCTGTTAAAACATCATGAATTATGAAAGGAGTTGTGTTGAAGAGAGGTTAAAATCTTCAAGAAATAAAGGGAAATGACTGTGTGGTGGTTGATGATTGCTACAAGAGGGGCAGAGGGTGGTATTGTGTGATGGCATGAGCTGTTATTAATGGGGAAGGAAGGCCAGTCTAATATCAGCAATGAGGAGCAAAGAGGCCGCTAAGGCCCGACCAGGCTCAATGGTACCAGGAGGCAAAAGGACACTGCCTTCACAGAGGAAGGCTTCAGAGGAATCAGAGTCCTTAGGAGAATGTAAGCATTCATGGAGAGCATTAGACAGCATTCTTATTCTTTCCTACTGCGAAACAGGCAATGTAGCATGGGGATCTTGAAGTTTAAATTGGCAGCCTAAGCACACAATTTTTTTCCTTTCTACCTGAGACTCCAGTAAAATGATGGTGAAGGAGTAAACGCATGAAAGAAGTGGGAAGAGATTATTGGTAGGTGAGAGGTTTCAACAGACTTCTTGTAGATGAAAAGAAAATGTAAAATATCTAATTAATAAACGGGGTGAAACCAAGCATCTCAGGAGATGCAAGAGAAAATTGCAGTAAAGGAGAATGCTAATGGCCCCAGGAAACCCCAGAGAGTCTCTAGGGCCAGGCCTCAGTTGGTATGTATAAAGGAGGACGGGGTAAGAAAGAGGTTCTCAAAATGAAGGCATTAATTCAAAGCGGGCCCCTCTCCTCCTTTTCAGCCTCATTGCCTGTAGGAAGCCCAACATTTTCCTTCAGGCCAAAGACTATAGGATTCTTCTTCTTCTTTTTTTTTTTTTTTTTAATTTGTTTTTAAAGATGTGGGGTACAATTCAGGAAGGATTCTTCTTTAAAGATGTTGAACTCACTTCCGGGGACCAAATAGGACTCCTAGCATTGGTAAAACCTTTGCGAGTAAAGCCCTCCATTTATGCATTTGGAGAACCCCAGCATAAAGGCTGTCTGCATGCTCACCTAAAAGAGCACTGGGCCTACAGCTGAGATCTGCCAACATTGCTGAGCTTTCAGTCAGCATACCTATCCCTAGGGCAAATCTAGGGGGATAAGTAGACACATCCTGGAAAGGAAAGCCATGGCAGTCCTGGAGAAAAATCAACACACTTCCCCATTATCAAGCAGAACCTGACAATCATCAGATGGAAGACAAACACCTGTGCATAAAATGACAAGGATATACAAACAGAACAAATCACTCCAAAGGAAATAGGTAACTCAGTGAAGAAAAGAAACCATGAAAAAGCTCTAACTAATATTCTCAGTTTTTGAGAAGTTATATGAATGTGGATAAGAACAAAAGCAGAATGCTATCAAAGAGAATGAAAAAATTAATAGGATAATTGAAAGATAAAAATCAAAGAAATTTCCCAGAACATAAGGAGAAGAGATAGAACCTGAGCAAAAAGATAAAAGACCTAAAAAAAATCAATTCAGAAAGTTAATTATCTGACTAATAGAAGTTCCATAGTGAGAAAATAGAGAAAATTAATTAA
>NW_007247721.1:1127583-1220802 GCF_000164805.1 Carlito syrichta | reverse complement strand
GTGGCTCAGCCTGTAATCCGGCGCCTTTGGGAGGCTGAGGTGAGTGGATTGCCTGAGCCCGCAGGTTTGAGACCCGCCTGGGCAGCGAGACCTCATCTCTACAATAAATCAAAAACATCAGCCGGGCGTGGTAGCACATGCCTGTAATTCTGGCTACTTGGAAGGCTGAGGCAGAAGGATCACCGGAGCCCAGCAGGTCGAGGCTGCGGTGGCTGGGAGCGGCCACTGCACTCCAGTCTGGGTGACAGAGTGAGACTCCAACTCAAATTTAAAAAAAAACTTTTCCAGACCTGAAAACAAACATAGTTTTCAGACTTTAGACATTCACACAGTGCTGACAATCATACACGTCTTTAATAAATTTCTACATCATACACATCTTTAATAAATTTCTACATACTGGAGATAAGGTACATCTAAGCAGGGGGGAGGGGGAGGGAGAAAGAGAGAGAAAGAAAGGGATTGAGAGAGAGGGAGAGAGAGATTGAGAGAGAGAGAGAGAGAGAGAGAGAGAGAAAGAGAGAGAGAGAAACAGAGAAATTATTTAAAAATCAGGTTGACATCAGTCAGACTCCTCAGCAGCAACTGGGCTCTAGAAGACAATGGGTCCAATTCCTTCAAAGTTCTGAGGGAAAATCACTTCAGGTCTAGAATTCTATATCTTGCTAAACTATCAATCAAATATCAGGCTGAAATACAATATTTTCAGAAAAGCAAAGAAAGTGTGGCTACCATGAGGACATACTTTGCAGATCTCTGATTACAGGAGTATAATTGACCATGGACCGTACTTTTGTGCCTAAAATTCATTGACACATCTGTGCCATGGCTTCTTCTAGCCAACGACTGAATGTAGAAGGGATACTAAGGCAGACGAATTCCTAGGAGACAGACTCTCCAATGTCTTCATCAAAACTTTCCTTTGTCTAAATGGAGCTTAGAACACTTCTGCCCAAACTTCTCTCCTCATTTCCATCCCTCAGGGTCAAACCTGCATCATACTCTGATAGCTCTCCAAGTCTTACCTAGCTCTTTCCCTATTTTTATTCATGTCTTCTTGAAATTGACTCTTCAGCTGGACCCTGACCAAAAGAAAGTTTATCTCCTATGCACACTTCTTGAGGAAAACCAACAAAAACAAATGTAAAAAGGAAAACAAAAACAAACAAACAGAATGAGCAAGACATGAGCTATAAATGGTAAACCTAACCAGAGTTCAGTAAATATGAAATTGTGCAAAGGGGCTTAAAAAGCAATTAGAGTGGATGTCTGGCTTGAATATGGTCGCTCAAAGTTACCTTTCTCCTTTTCTCTTCCTGGAATTCATCCATATGCAACAAGGAGAATGAGAAACAAAAATATAAACTTCATTTTAAGAAAACTTTGGAGACAGCTAAAACACCAGTTCATATGTGTTACAATTGAAAGGGCTCTCATAAACAGAGAACTTGGGTGGGTGGAGGGGGGTACATAGAGAAAAGATGCTACAAAGAGAAGGTACTATGTATGACCACAGATCTCAGAGAAGCAGCCAGCAAAATCACCCTTCTTAAAGATGAGGGACATTCTTGACAGGCAAAACCAAAATCTCTTTTTTTCTAATTTTGCTTAAGGAATACACTAGCTATCAGGAAAAGTGTCCGTGAATCTACTTTGTTCCAAAATGTAAAGAAGATAGAATAAAAAGTCATGCTGGTAAACTATAATTGAGGAAAGTGGTCTCTTTGGCAGTGAAGGAGAGAAGAGTCTTTATGTTAAAACGAACAAACAATTGCACAGTGGCTTTTCTTCATTAGCTGGGAAGCAGTAAAAGTTAAACAAGCATACACACAAATTCAAGCTATGGGATATGGCCTAACATATGAAGCGCATTCAAATAGTTGGACCAGGCAAAATTCATTGTCACCAATGATGATTAATTTAAAACAAAGTCATAGAGAATCTATACCAAAATGCCCAAAGAAAAGGAGAGGAAGGAAACAGGTAAAACAAATGACAGATAGCCTGACAATGTTGTCACGAAGCCAATGAAAATTTTGGCCACAGATATTTCCCCATGGACTTTTAAAATATGCAATAAGGCAATTATCTTCTTAAAGTAAGAGGACAAAGAAGAGATGCAAGAGCTCAAGGAAGAGATGATAAAACAAAAGAAGATGAAAAGTGAACTGGCAAAGCTCAAGGAAGCAATGAAAGAAATGCAACCATGACTAAAATGAAGAAAAATATACACTGTGAAAAACAAAAGCAATATAAAATATTAAATTGAAAAAATCAAGTAGTATTAAACACAAATATTAAAACATTAAAAATAAGTAGAGAGTAATTTGGAGATATGAGATACAGGCAAAAGAGACCCAACATACACATAACTGGAATCTCTTATGAAGAAAATAAAAATAATGAATGATAACTATTTGCTTTGCTAAATATTTGGACATGGGAAAGGGGAGTGAAAGTAGATGCTCTGGTCTCCCCTTTTTGATAGAAATCTTACAAAATTCTGAGCACCCTCCAGAGTTCTCCTTGGCTCTGAAGCCATATGGCCTTGCATTTGAATCTTGGCTCTTCTAATTGCTACCAGTGTCTTCAACAAGTTACTTAACATCTCTTGGGCCCCATCTGTATAATGTGCCCATTAGTATCTACTACATAAAAGTGCTGTGAGAATTAAATGAGAATTGTGCAAAGTGCCTGACACATAGCAGGCAGGGAGAACAAAGAGATTGTTTTCCTAGAAGACAGCTAGCCTGAAATGACAGATAGCCAGATCCCTTTTTGTCTTTTGGTAACCAGGTCTTAGAAGATAAGAGAGAAGAATAGTAACATTCCTTAGGTGAGACAGTGTACAAATATGGTACCAAATTCCTGGGCTTGAACCCCACGTTCACCACTTACTAGTTGGGAGATCTTAGACAAGTTATATATCCTCTCTGCGCCTCAGTTTCTTCATTTGATAACAGTAGTACTTATCTCCTAAGACTGGTATGAGCATCAAATGAGTTAATATATGTAAAGTAGTTCGATGACTACTTGGACCATAGTAGATACTGGTATGTGTCACATAAAGACCACACATATAACAGTGGACCCATAAGATTATATTACCAAATTTTTACTATACTTTTTCTCTATTTAGATACACAAATACTTACCATCATGTTACAATTGCTTACAATACTCAATACAGTAACATGCTGTACACGTTTGTAGCCTGAGAGCAAAAGGTTATACCATATACTACACAAAAAAGGCATGGAGTAGGTTGCACCATCTAGGTTTGTGTAGGTACACTTTATGATGTTTGCACAATGACAAAATCTGTGAACATTGCATTTCCCAGAACATAGTCCCATCGTGAATGTATTTTGGTTATCATTGGGTCTGGAAAAGTAGCCTTGAGGGTCCCCAGATTAAGATGCATGGTTGTGGTAACAAAAGCAGACAAAACAAATAGGATTGCATCAAATTAAAAAGCTTCTGCAGAGCAAAAAGAAAGAAAGAAGAGACAATCCACAGATTGGAAGAAAACATTTTCAAATCATACACCAAATAAGAGGCTAATACACAAAATACATAAGGAACTCAAACTACTCAATAACAAGAAAACAACCCTATTAAAAATGGACAAAGAGCCAGGTATGGCAGCTCATGCCTGTAATCCAAGCTTTTTGGGAGGCTGAGGTGGGCAGATTGCTTGATCCCAGGAGTTCAAGATCAGCCTGGGCAACATAGCAAAATCTCACCTCTACAAACAGTATAAAAAATTAGCGGGGCATGGTGGTGCATGCCTATAGTCTCAGCTACTAGGGAGGCTGAGGTGGAAGGGTTTCCTGAACCCAGGAGTTCGAGGCTGTTATGAGCCGTGATCATAATACTCATGCCACTGTACTCCAGCCTGGGCAACAGAGTGAGACACTGACTCAAAAAAAAAAAAAAAAAAAAAAAGGGCGGTGGGGGGTGTCAAAAAACTTAGACATTTTTCAAAAGAAGACATACAAATGGCCAACAAATTTTTTTTTTAAAGCTCAACATCTCTATTCATAAGAGTAATGCAAATTAAAACCACAATGAGATATTCCCCCCCATTTGTTAGACTGGCGAATACCAAAAAGATGAAAAACTACAAATGTTGGCGAGGATATGAAGAAAATGGAACACTTAGACACTGTCGGTGGACATGCAAATTAGTACAGCCATTTTGGAAAACAGTATGGAGGTTCCCCAAAAACAACTAAAAACAGAATTACCATAAGATCCAGCAATCCCACTACTGGTTAGATACCCAAAGGAATTAAAATCAGTATGTTGAGGCGATATCTGCTCTTCCATGTTTATTACAATATTACTCACAATAGCCAGGCTATAGAAACAGCTTATGTGTTCATTAATGGATAAATGGATTTTAAAAATATGGTCTAGATACAAATGTAATACTACTTAGCCTTTAAAAAAGCAGGAAATTCTGTCATTTGCAACAAGGATGGACCTGGAGGACATTGTGTTCAATGAAATAACCCAGGGGCTAGAGAGATAAGTACCATATAATCCCTATTCCATGGGGAATCTAAAAAAGTCAAGCTAGGTGGTGGTTACCTGAGGTTGGGTGGGGGACCAGGGGATGGACAGGGAAGGGAAAGGAAGGACACTGGTCAGCAGGTACAAAGCTTCAGTCAGATAAGACGAGTAAGTTCTGATGTTCGACTGCACAGCACAGTTGCTACAGTTAACAATAATATATTGCTAGCAGTAATATATTGTATACTTCAAAGTAACTAAAAGAAGAGATTTTAAATGTTTTCACCACAAAGAAATGATAAATATGCTAATTACCCTGTTTTGATCATTTCACAATGTATATGTATGTTAAAACATCATATCGTACCCCATAAATATATACAATTATTGCTTGCCTATTAAAATAAAACTTAAATAAATAAATAAAACTCATTTTTTAAAAAAGATGCCTAACTGAATATATGTCGGATGTTTCTCATCAGTAAAGAAATATAAAAACAAAAACAAACTCACAAGGACAGGGAGAACAAGAAGAGACAACAGCTGGGAAGTGTTTGAAGACTGAAAGCAGAAAGGTCAGCAGTAACTGGATTAGTAAAACCGATATAGCTGAATCTTACATCATCTATAGAGAAAGTGAAGAACCAACTTGATTTATTCCACAAAAGCCTCAAAGCGTTCAGAAATGGGCTGTATTGGGCCCCTCCAGAACTGTGAGTAAAGAGGGAGGTCAAATGAGAAGCAGGGCTGAAGTCTGCTGACAAGTTCTTAGATCCCTGAATCTCCTTCTTCACTCCACTCCTGGTGACTTCCCTTCTCCAACCTTGACAGAAGACAGGGATTTTTCTGCAAAGAGGGAAAACAAAGCCTTGACCACTGCACAGAAAACAGGAATACCAAGCGGGCATTTACAAACGGATGCCAACACCCCCAGACCACTTCCTACATTCATCTCCCAAAATGTCAGGATGTGACCTTTCCCTTCAGTCAGGCAAAAAGAGTCTTCTCTGGAGAATCTGACCAGCCTAAGAAGACCCTGAGCTAGAGATTCCCAACATACAACTCTTCAGTATCCCTACAGTGAAGCCCTAACTTGTCAAGGCCTTCACACACTCAGAACTTCTAGTCAGCTTTTGAGATTCCAATCTTAGTCAAGAGCAGACATCCAAGGCTTGTCAGACACTGACAAAGTTCTCTAATGTGTAATAAAGGGGTCCAAGCAAATAAAAAGTGAAAAACAACCTAGGGGAGCAGTCAATGAAGAAATAAGAAAGCTTTCTTTTCTTAAAAAAAAAAAACCCAAACAACTATTATTCATATTACTGGAGAAGAGGAGAGATTGCATCAATGAAGCAAGAAAAGGGTACTATAAAAAAGTAAATAAAACATTTGATTAACAACAAGAAGACTGTCTAAAATTAAAATATGATGGCAGAAATTAGAAACTCAAGAAAATAACTGGAAACTAAATCAGAAGAAATTTCCTCAAAAACGGAGCAAAAAGACAAAGAAATGGAAAGTAGGAGAGACAACATAAGAACACTAAAAGGTGAATACAGGACAGCCAAAATCTAACCAATAGGAATTGCAAAGAGAACACAGAAGACTGAGGGGTATAAGTAACCAATGATAACTTGAGAGAATTTCTCAGAACTGAAGGACACGACTTTCTAGATTTATTTATTTATTTATTTATTTATTTTTGAGTTGGAGTCTCACTCCATCGCCCAGACTGGAGTGCAATGGCCGCTCCTGGCCACCGCAGCCTCCACCTGCTGGGCTCCAGCGGTCCTTCCGCTTCAGCCTTCCAAGTAGTTGGAACTACAGGCGTGCGCTACCACACCCGGCTGATTTTTTTGATTTATTGTAGAGATGAGGTCTCACCAAGCTGCCCAAGTGGGTCTCGAACCCGCAGGCTCAGGCAATCCACTCACCTCATCCTCCCAAGGCGCGGGATTATAGGCTGAGCCACTGAGCCCGGCTACTTTCTAGATTTAAAGAGGCCAATGAGAACCTAGAAAATTGATTAAAACTAAACCCATATGAAGGCACATCATCGTGAAATTTCAGAACTCAGTGGACAAAGAAAAGATTTGCAAGCTTCCAGAGAGAAGTTACGTCACATAAAAACAGCTTTGGGCTTCCCTATAGCAATACTGGAAAGAGGGCAGTGGAGCAGCACCCCCCAAACCATGAAAAGTCATTAAAATTTTTCCCAGCCTAGAATAATTAGTTTTTTCCAACCCAGAACTCTGTAGTCAGTAAACAATAGAGGAAGCATGAAGTCATAATAAAGATATCGTTGGACATGCAAGATCCCAAAAGATCTGCCTCCCATGTATGCGTTCTCAGGAAACTACTGGAAGCTTTTGGAAGCAAGGCAAGAAAGTGAAGGACATGAGATAAAGAAAATGAATTTCAACCCAAGGAAGAAGTGAAAAGACTCACAGGGAATATGGAACAAGATCCCAGCATGACATCTGAAGACAAGGAATAGAGGGCAATTGGTCCAGACTGGAGCAGAGTCACTTAAGGGACAACCATGGTGAAGATGATCATTGCAATGTCCTCCACCATTAGACCATCGTTTTAACCTGATGAGACTAGTCGAGCATGCATTCCATTAAATCAAGGTATTAAACCAAAGAGAGGAAGACATCAAAGAAACCGAGCATTCAACTCACAGGGAAAGGCAGAAATAACTCCAAGGATGGCAACAAAGAGAAACCAGTCCTGGGAAGATAATTATGCAGCAGGCCGAGAGAGAACCAGCCCAGAAAGCCAGTCATGGGAGATGTTTCCAAAAGAAAGAAAAGAAAAGAAAAGAACAGTTAAATTGCTTGGTGTCGTTGGACTTAGAAGACGTTTCTGAGAGACTTTTGGAAGTTGTGAGACAAATTAGTAAAAGATACAAAAAATTTAAGTAAATAAAAGAGCAGGCAATTATTAACTACAGATAAAACAAGAGTTAAGAAAGGAAACATAATCATAGTGAACTACAATGCTCAGCTATGAATAATATTTGTCTAGGCATAGTAATGTAAACAGAATATTAACCTGACCAAGAACTGTAATCTAATCACACAGGGAGGAGAGGGACAGGAAGCAGAGGAATGTGGATGGTGGTCTAAGAGACCTAGATCCTAATCTACCACAATAGGAAGTCAGTAGATGGCATCTCAAATGGATACAGTCAAACACGCACATTGTTTAGAAAAATGGAGGTGCTCACATCCAGGAAAACAGCAGTTGAAAGTGGTAACCTCTGGGGAGGGGAACAGGTGGAGTGGGGAAAGGTGAGACAGGGAATCATATTTTGTTATAAGTATTTTAGCTCCATGAGATGTTTTGAATTATGTGCGCTGATAAAACAAAAATTGATTTGGGCTGGGCATGGTGGCTCATGCCTGTAATCCCAGCACTTTGGGAGGCTGAGGTGGGAGGACTGCTTGAGCCCAGGGGTTCAAGACCAGTCACTCTCAACATAGTGAGACCTCATCTCTAGAAAAAAGTTTAAAAATTAGCTAGGCATGGTGGCACATGCCTGTAGTCCCAGTTTCTTAGGAGGCTGAGGTGGAAGGATCATCTGAGTCCAGGAAGTCAAGGTTGTGGTGAGCCATGATCACACCAGTGCACTCCAGCCTGGGCAACAGAGTGAGACCCTGACACACACAAAAAAGTGTACTATTATTTCAAAGAACTATGCCTTATATCAAATACCTAGGAGGAATCCTAGCTTACTTAGTCCAATCACCTGACTTGATTAGATACTGAGGTTGGTGTGTGTATGCATTTCCTGTGGCTGTTGTAACAAAAAAACAAAAAAACCCACAAACTGGGTGGCTGTAGATAAGAGAAGTGCAAAATCAAGAGGCGGCCATGGCTGTGCTCCCTCCAAAAGTTCTGAGGAGGATCCTTCCTGGCCTTTTCCACTTTCTGCTAGCCCCAGGAATAACTTGGATCTTGGCAGTCTGTCTCTAGCCTCTGCCTTGACCTTCACATGGCCTTCACACAACTCTCTGGGTTTTACGGCCTAGCTCCACTCAGCCTCATCCCTATAAAGATGGCTCTTCCCTTGCTGATAGGAATCCTTTCATGTTATGGCTTGAAGGTGAGTTTGCACCTTAAAGAGCCTCAACAAATCAGAGATTCCTTTAAGAACTAAATACGTGGGTAAATAAATGATAAATGAGAGACAGAATTTTAAACTTGGTGAAAGGCAGTAGGGGAGACGGTTGAGAAAGTGTCCTTTCCTGGCCTCCTCCATGACAGTTCCTGAGTGTCCACTCTCTACTCATAAGCTCAGGCGTGAGGGAGGGCATTCTGGGATACAGAATGCCTGGGTAACTCTCCCCTCCTTCTTCTCATACCTCAGCATCCTCCACATCTCCCAGGCAAGGCTGGGAGTTGGAGAAAGTAGGTGTAAGAGAATACTGTTATAATGCTCACCTATGTCCTGTAACTTTGCACCTCGGCCTCTCCCGCCACGTCCAATGGCCTGCTCCTCTCCAGGTGTCACAATGACCCAGCCAGGTCCACAATGACACGGAAACAGGAGCACAGGGTCATGGGTCTCGTTCTCCTACGGAAGAACAAAGATGGCGGTCTCACCCTTTAGGATGACACGATCTTTTGAGCCGGAATGTGCTGTCTTTGCTTTTTTCAATCGAGACCAGAGGCCTCTGTGGATGAGAACAGGCTGTCAGGTCATGCTGGCCCTGTGGTGTTTATTTTTAAAGCCATACGAATCCATCTGATTCATGTCTTTAATGATTCAGCCTTCCCCATAATTGTGAGGGAGAAGTTTGTCTTGTGGCCTCCACTTCCCCATCCTCGCCTCCCTTCTCCCCTCAGTTGTCATAAGTTGCATCAGTCCTTCCTGCATCCTTGTGTTAATTGCATCATCCTTCCCAGGGGGTCTTCACACTAGTAAAGAGCAAAGCAGTGAGAGGAGCAGTGAAGGACAAAGACTTTCACATAAGGGGCTGGGGGAAGGGGCGAGGGATTTCCACTTAGGCCAACACTAACTCTGCTCAGAACTGATGTGGATGGTGGGCTTTCTTGCCAGGAGCCCCATCTGCCAGCTGAGGATGGTCTGGAGGGGGTGGCACAGGGGCGGCGAGGGCAAAGGCAAGCTGAGGGCCCAGTGGGCTGGCCACACAGACCAGACCTCGGGAAGCCATCATGTGCTGCCTCCAAAATAAGCTTCAAAGGCAGCGATAAGACAAAAACGCTGGGTAATGACACACTGGGGCATCCTTTCATCTGAGCATCTGGAATCTCTTGAAAGTGTTAATTATACCTTCCTCCTTTTGGATGAAGGAGGAACTGTGTGTTGTCACCACGGGAGGACATCTCAGCCCCTGGGAAAGAACCCTGGACTGGAGCCAGGAGTTCCAGGGGGTTTCCAGCCTCAGCCCTGTCAATGTGGTGGTTCTTAGGCAAATCCCTAAAGTCGAGTCTTGATTTCATTATGCTTAAAAAAAATGGAAGAAGCCGGGCTCGGTGGCTCAGCCTGTAATCCCGCGCCTTTGGGAGGCCGAGGTGAGTGGATTGCCTGAGCCCGTGGGTTCGACACCCGCCTGGGCAGCGAGACCTCATCTCTACAATAAATCAAAAATCAGCTGGGCGTGGTATCGCGCGCCTGTAATTCCGGCTACTTGGAAGGCTGAGGTGGAAGGATTGCCAGAGCCCAGTGGGTTGAGGCTGTGGTGGCCGGGAGCGGCCACTGAACTCCAGTCTGGGCGACGGAGTGAAACTCCAACTCAAAAAACAAAAACAAAAACAACAAAAAAGGAAGAAATAATAATAATAAATAGTAACTTTTGTGAAGCACTTATCCCAGGTATTGTGTGAGGACTGCACCTGCCTTGTTTCAGAAGGCCCACACAGAACCCCAGGAGGTCAGCGCCACCATGGAGCCCATTTTGCAGATCGAAAAACCAAGTCCTTAAGAGAAGGATTGGCTTGGCCAGTAAGTCGAGATGCAGGTATATGAACGCAGTTCTGCTGACTGCAAAGGCAGGGCTGATGAGAAAACCTGGTGGCGCAGAGCATGTGGAAGTTCTTCAGAACATTCCAAACTACACAGACATTAAAGGGAGTTGAGAAACCGGAGTCTGGGCCCAGGGTGCCATGTGCCATCCAGTCTTCCATGCCAGGCCTCAGTCTGTGGTATCTCGGGGCCAACTTCCCTGCGGCTGGTGCTTGTGCAAGATTTAGTCAGATTTCTAGTGACTTGATGATGTGGGAGGAACAGCATAGAATGTCCTAGATTAAAATGTTATCTTGTTCCTTTCAACCCCCCACCCAGACGTCTTCTGAAACCTTCAGCCTAGAAAAGCCAAACAGTGCTAACCTAAATCACTTCTCAGAAAGCAGTCACCAAGGTGGGAAGAAGAGACATTTTAAAACGTTTTTCTGCTGTGCGTTTCTCTCGCTCCACCCCTCCCCAGGGCTCTGGGGACATTATTTGATGCGGGGGGGTTGGGGGCAGGGGTGGGTAGTGCCGTTTTCCTTTTGCTATTGAAGCGAAGATTGATTTTGTAATGAAGGATGGTGCCCTTTATTATTATTACTATTATTATTTTTGGTGCCCCTTAAATTAGTGCCATCAAGATTCCACAGCGCCGCGGCCCTGGCCCCAGCACTCGCCCGGAGAAAACTCTCCAGGGCCGCGCGCCCTCTTCGCCGGGGAAGGCCGCACCTCCGAGCCCCTGTGGCTTCGGGCCTCCTCCCTCACGCAGCTCGCTGGGCCCCGGGCTGAGCACCCCAGTGGCCCCGGGGGTCGGACGGGGGGACCAGCGCCGCCAGGACCAGCCGCGGGGACCACACGTGCACGGGGACCGGCGAGGCGGGCATGGACGCCAGACGGCTGGGACCCAGGATGGCTGTCCCCGAGCCCTGCCGGCGGCCGGAGGCGCAGGTGGGGCCAGATGCAGACGAGATCCTTGCAAGCTGCGTGGAACGAGTGGCGGAGCCTCAGGGGAACGCGCAGCCTCTGGGGGCTGCGAAGCCAGGAGGCGAAGGCACCCGGTTGCCTCGTGTGTGCGAGAGCGCCCCCTGGAGGGCGCGCGGAGGGACAGCAAACCCGAGGGACGCGGCCGCGGTCCCAAATCTGGGTGACTGGGCCTGATCCGATTCCCTGGGGAGGGGGCGCCACGTTATGTTTAACCGCTTTGTTCTCCTCTCTGCAAAAGAAACCGCTGTCGATGGAATAATCTGGGTAGCCAGTGAGAATTTAAGGCGTCGAGTAAGAGTGCCTCAAACGGAAGTCATTGTTCTGTGATGGATGTGCAGGGTTGACCTTCAGGAGATGAAATCAAACATGCTTCGCGCGACTCAAAATTCTTTCCTTTTAAAAAATTTGTTGCTTCTGTTGTTCTTCATTTAGAGGTTCGCTTAGTGAGCCTAACAACAACGAACACTTCTAAAGCACTTATTCCGTGGCCTGCTCGTTCTAGGAGCTTTGAACAGACCAAATTATTTAATGTTCACAACCCAACGAGATGGACAGCAATACTGTTTTTATTTTGGCAAGGGAGGGCATCAAACAACCACACAGCTAAGGATGGCAGAGCTGGGACTTGAATCCAAGCAGCCCGGCCCCAGAGCCCCCTGCCTGTCCTCCCATCACTTAGCATGTCCAGGACAGGCCAGCATCTCTCAGCGCTGCATGCAAAAAGGCAGGCAAGTTCCTTACCTACAAGCATATGTGCAAGGTTTTGTGCATACGTGCATTTTTCTCGAGGGGAGAGTCTTTAGCTCCTGGCACTTTCTTGATCCCAAAGGGGTAAGAACTAGGGCTCTGTCACTAAGTGGCCTTTGCTTCTGTGCCTCTGTCTCCTCGCCTGTGGAATGGAGGACAGGCAGCAACCATGTGGTCTCAACGACTTCCTCAGCTCTTATGTTCTGCAGCTCTGAGTTAGTGTGGTAAACGTTGAGACCCTGCCCTGCGTGAACCAGGAGGCTTTGCTAGGCCCTGCCTTTCATGTGGGAAAACAGCCACTGGGTCCAGCCTCCCTTGAGGACAGTTGGGGACTGGGAGAGGAAAGAGCGTCTTGATGTCGGGAGAGTACCCTGGGGTGATGATGGAGGTGTGCCCTTCTTAGGACAGTGGTGGCCAGGCAGCCTGCAGGTGGTAGAGACCTCCGCTCTAGGCTGCTGTGAGCCAGGATTTGGACCCAAGCGCCCCCGGGTGCTAGGACAAGTCTAGAAGCATCTGTGGGAGGCCTAAAGAGGGAAAGGTTGACTGTTCTGCCAGGATGGCCATGTGGAGCTTGAACAATCCGTGGCAAGAAAATAAGAGACATGATCCCATCTGTACCCCAAGCTGGGCCGTGGGTTGTAGGTGATATTTATAGACGATACAGCGAGGCTTGAGGCTCAGAGCGAGAGGCTGGGTCAGCAAATGCTGCTGCCTGCAGTGGCAGGGATGAGAATTGTCACACAGGGGCCAGGATTACAGACCTGTGGGATTCTCCCAGAAGGAGCTGCTGTGTTGGGGAGATGGTTGACGTGGATAAGGTGAGGGTGCCTCCCTGAATGTCATCAGGAAGTAGCCACCCGAAAATGCGATCTGTGAATAAATAAGTTGCAATCCCGAGCCAGATCACCTCTGGGTGATCTGATAAAGTCAGTGGTCTGGCCCTACAAGGGGAAGAGCCAGAATGGTAGTGATCTAACCCACAGCCAATACTATTCCCTGCCTGTATATATCACACATCAGCAGCCAAGAATGCGAAGGACAGCATTGCTGTGGCTCACCAGAGATGATCACACTGTGAGAGGGTTCCAGGTGTCACTGCATGTCAGCATCACCATAACAAAACTTCTCCAGCCTTTAGACCCCAGTGAAGGCAAAAGGAGGCTTTGTTTCTTTCAACCTTCATTAAACCTGGCCAATCAGCCAACCATCTTAGGCCAGGTCTTGTCAAGTGTTTGTCTTCCCTTGTTAGAACAAAACATTTCCCACCCAAGCCTGCAGTCAAGTTTTGTTTTTTTGATGGATGGGATGGCTGATACTGCAGAGCCTTGTCAGAGACTTCAGAGGGGAACCAACATCTCCTGGCCTCTCCTTAGGCAGCAATACTGGCCTTAGACCCCAACAAGAGGGTCCCTGGGTTTGGGCTTTAGAGGGAGGGCCCAGTCTGACCCTTTCTTTGACCACACCTACCATGGGGGTGGCGGTAGCAGGGCCAAGGGGACATGCCCCCCTGGTGCTATACCATGCCCTGGCTATACAGGACCCCAGATTCCCTGCCTACTTCTAGTAGCCACACAGCTTCTTTCCAGAGCCTGTCTTCCCAAGGACTCACAGGGTGATCAGAGGGCAGTTGTTTGCAATGGGGAGTATGCACAGAGCCTGGACATGTGGTCTGCATGTCCACACGTGTGCACACAAGGCCACTTGTGGCACAGGATGCACCCATCGTTGGGAAGAGAAGAATAATGGGTCTCAGGCTACAGAGTTGCAACTGGGAATGAGCTCTGTCTGATCCACACTGCCATGGTGCTTTGTGGGACTCCAGTGAGGCTGAGAATTCTAATGTGAACCTGGCCTTCCAGCTCATTAGGAATATATATTTGCAAAGGTTTGAGGTCAGAATGTATTTAACTTAAAATGTTTAGCCTGGTTTAAAACTCTTCAATGTTTAGACTTATAGTATGTGAGCCTCCAGTTATACTCAAACTCCATACCCCAAAGGTTCAGAGTCGTTATGTTGGTCAGAAATGACATGTGTTGTATGCTGAGATTATACAAAACAAAGACCCTCCTCTACAGAAGGGAACCCTTGTTACTCACTCTGAAGTGAGGACAATTTGAACAGATAAAGCAGCAATGTAGACCAAGATCATCAATCTTAAGTTGTTTTAGAATGGTGCCAATGATGTGAGTGTGACTCTGAGTATGTGTATGTGTGTGTGGTGTCTGTGGATGTGTATATTGATGTGTGTAGTTGTGTGTGTCTATTTATGTGTGTGGGTGGTTGAATATGTCTCTACAGTGTTTGTGTGCATACACCTGTGTTAGGTTTGCTTTGTTTTGTTTTTGTTTTTCAGTTAGAGTCCTGCTCTATCACCCAGCTGCAGTGCAGTGGCAGAATCATGGCTCACCACAACCTCAACCTCCTGAGCTCAGGCAATCCTCCTGCCACAGCCTCCCAAGTAACTGGGACTACAGGTGCATGCTAATTTTTTTTTGTAGAGATGAGGTCTCACTATGCTGCCCAAGCTGGTCTCAAATTCCTGAGCTCAAGCAATCCTCCCACCTCAGCCTCCCTAAGTGCTGGGATTATGGCATGAGCCGCCGGTCCTGATGTGTTAGTTTTAATAATGGGAGTCAACCTTTAGAGGTCTGAAGCAGTGAAAATGTTATGGTGTCTCCCAGTGAATAATTCACAATTAAAATAATCTTAAATCATGAGAATTTATTCCTACAAATCCTGATTTTTTTTTTCTCTGCTGATTATTTTCCCATTTTACAGATGGGGAAACTATAGCTTGGAGATGTTACTTGACTTGCCCAAGGGCACAGAACTCATGAGCCCCAGAGCCAGGATTCATGCCAAACAGGGTGGCTCTGGAGCCCCGGGGTCCTGCTCACTCCTCTGCGTGATCAGTTGGCCTGGAGCTCAGACCCCGGTGAGCTGGCGCTAACACATTGGGTCTGAGCAGGTCTCAGTGGTTATAGGATATCTAGCGCTCTCGGCCCAATGGGTTCTCAGGCTTTGGATGGGTAAGGTGGCTCATCACTCATCCCTAATTCCTTTGCTGGGGACAAAAAGAGACCAGGGTTCCTGACGGCCCTGCTAAGAGCTGCCAAATCCTGCTTGGGACTGTTTCTGCAGAGTGGAAGCGAAGAAAGGAAATGTCGCCTCCTGGTGGGCGTCTTCGGCAGTGGCAGTAGGAGGCTGATCCGCCTTAGTTTGTTTGGGGTGGGTGGCGAGACAAGGAAGATTCTGGTGTCCTGGTGGATGACATTTCTGTAATTACCCATGGCCACCTGAAAGAAATGTGTGTCCTGCTTATAGGCCATATACGTGTCTGTTAAATCAAGATGTTTTTGCTGTTACATTCTTCAAATCTTCTATATTCATGTGTCTATTTCTTTTTTTTTTTTGAGTTGGCATATGTTTAATTTTCTAAAAGAACTGCCAAACTATTTCCCAAAGTTGCACCATTTCCATTACTATTAGCAGTGTATGAGACTGCCAGTTTCCCCATATGCTAGCCAACACTAGGTATAGTCTGCACTTAGTTTTATCCATTCTAACAGGTGTGTAGTGATATTCCACTGTGGCTTTCATCTGCATTTGATAATCTTTCATGTGCTTGCTTGTGATTTATATATCTTCTTTGGTGAAGTATCTGTTCAAATCTCTGCCTTTTTTTTTTTTTAAAGATGGGGTCTCACTCTGTCTCCTCATGTACAGTGAGAGCACGTTATGGTAGAATACTTCCACTTCTCTCACAATAGTTGCGTTGTTGTTGTTGGATGTTTTGTTTTTACAATGTTATAAAACCCATGCCACAACATTCTTTTTGATTATGTAGTTATCTTCTTACATTTTTAAATAATAACAAAAAAAAAATCTAACATCTTTTCCCCTGTAGTTACTGTTTCTGGTGTTCATCTTCCTTTGTGTAGATACATATTTCCATTGGCTATTTTCCTTCTACATGAAGAACTGCAACATTACTTGAAATGTGCTTCTACTGGTGATGGATTCTTTCAGCTTTTATAAATCTGAAAGAGTATATACTTCATCTTCACTTTTGAGAGAGAGATTTTCACTAGGTATAAAACTCTAAGTTGATAGTTTTTTGGTTTTCGGTACTTTAAAGATGCCATTTTGTTGTCTTCTTGCTTGCATTGTTTCTGACAAGAAATCTGTTATCTTCATCTTTGCTGCTTTGTACATACTGTTTTGCTTTTCTGGTTGCTTTTAACATTTTCTCATTATTACTGGTTTTGAGCACTTTGTTAGTGAGGTGCCTTGGTGTAGTTGTGCTCATGTTTCTTGTGCTTGGGGTTCATTAAGCTTCCTGGATCTGTGGATTTACAGTTTTCATTACATTTGGTAAGATGTTGGCCACTATTTCTTCATTTTTCTGTCTCCCCCTTCTCTCCTTGAGGTACTCAAAGCACACGTATTTTATGTTGCTTGAAGGTTAAGGGCTCACTGATGCTCTGTTCATTTTTAAAAATTCTTTCTCTATGTTTTATTTTGGATAGTTTCTATGGCTGTGCTTTCAAGTTTACCAGTCTTTTCTTCTACAATGTCTAATCTGTTATTATCCCATTCAGTACCTGTTTCATCTTATGTATTGTAGTTTCATCTTCAAAAGTTTAATTTGTGGGCTTTTTATATCTTCCTTGTCTCTACTTAATGTTTTGAACACATGGAATAAAGCTATAATAATATGCCTGCCAAATCTAACATCTGAATGAGTTCTGGGACAGTTTTGATTGATTTTTTCCTCTTCAATATTGGTCATATTTTCTTACCTCTTGCATGTCTGATAATCTTTTATTAGTTATCAGACATTGTAAATTTTCCTTGTTGGGTGCTTGATATTCTTATAAATAATCTTGACCTTAGTTCTGGCATGAAGTCAAGTTACTTAGAATCAAGTTTTTGTTCTTGTTGTTTTGTTTGTTTGTTTTTCCATCAGAGTCTCACTCTGTTGCTCAAGACGGAGTGCAGTGACCAACCATGGCTTAGAAGCAGTTTGATCCTTTTAGGACTTGTGTTTAAGATTTGCTAGACAGGGCCAGTACAGTATTGATTCTAGTACTAATTATTCTCCACTACTGAGACAAGACAGAGTACTCTCCTGGGTGCTCTATCTAATGCCCCATGAGTCATAATATTTTTCAGTCAGCCTGGTAGGAACAGACACCATTCCTGACCTTATGTTGGCACAGGGCACTCTTACTTCTAATCTGTTTTGGTAGCTTTTTAAATTTGGTAGTTTCATCACTTACATGTGCTAATTGGTAGTCAGCTCAATATGCAAGGGGGCACACCTGAATGTCTCCAGTGCCATATCTAGGTCCAGTCTCCCCTTTCCAGCATGCCACCCTGCAAACTTCAGCTACCTTGGACTCTCAGATCCATCTCCTTAGTGAACAGAATTTGTCAGGTTCTGCCTGGGTTCATCCTTCCTGCACCATGGCCTAGACATTATCTTAAGGCAGTAAGCTGGCACAGTCATACAGTTCACTTATTTTCTGTCTCTCTGGGATCCCTGTTCTTCTTTGCTGAATGTGAAGTTGTTATCTTGAAATTATTGTTTCATATAATTTACCTATTTTTGTTATTTTAAGCAGGATAGTACATTTGATCGCTGTTGCTCCATCTTCCTATTGTTATTTTTCTCTTTAATGCTTTGGAAGCTGTACAGCCTTTTAATGATGGTTATCTTTAACTGTTTATAAATCATCTCTAAGTTCACAACGCCTACAGACTGAAGGCAAAAGAGATTTATTAGATTATTTCATTTGCATATGTTGATATTCTAACCCCCAACACAGTGGCATTAGGAGGTGGCAGGTTTGGGAGAAAATTAGGTCAGGAACCTCATGAATGGGTTCAGTGCCCTTATAAGTGCTCTCATTGTCTTTCCACTGTGTGGAAATGCAGGGAGAAGTCAGTAGTCTGCAGCCTGGAGGAAGACCCTCACCAGCACCCAGCCAGGCGGAAGCCCTGGTCTTGGACTTGAGTCTCCAGGACTCTGAGAAATCAACGTTTGATGTTTAAGCCACTCAGTCTGTAGTAATTTGTTAAAGCAGAATGAACCAATGAATACACTTTTAATGTAATTGAACCATATTCTTCTAACAATTTAAAAAATGATTAAGCTAATAAATCTCTTTGGCCAATAAGAAGAAATTTAGCGTGTTTTACCTCCCTACGGCTCCAAATTACTATTTATACAATTATTCCAACAACTACTTTTTAAGCATTTGCATTATTTGTTAAATTAACATTGAAACATTAGCTATACATTTATCTGGTTGAATTGCTCACTAGCTTGTTTGCTTTCATGTCCTTCTCATCCTTAAGTTAGTCACATATATTAATTTTTCCAATTAACTGGGTACATGATTGGCTAATTTTTTTTCAAGTGGGGAAAATTGTATCCTCTTTGCTTGTTTTTTAGAGACAGGCTGGAGTGCAGTGACATGATTCTAGCTCACTGCAGCCTCGAACTCCAGGGCTCAATCCATCCTCCCACCTCAGCCTCTTGAGTGGCTGGGACTACAGGCATGTGCCACCACACCCGGCTATTTATTGATTCATTTATTTTTTGTAGAGATGGGGTCTTGTTATGTTGCCCAGTCTGGCCTTGAAATCTTGGGCTCAAGCAATCCTCCTACCTCAGCCTTCAAAAGTGTGGAGATCATAAGGGTGAGCCACCACACTTGACCTGATCTTTACATGTCTAAGCATATCTTTATGTTCTCCTAATTCGTGATCAGCAATATTTGACTGGCTATTGATTGCCTATGCCTCATTTTTATATGTGACAGTGTTTTTCTTCATTAAAAAAATGTTTTCTTGACTTAAAGGTCTCCCTTTTCATAACTAGCCTATCTTTTCTGATCAATGGAATATTAATAGACAGTTTTTTAGCCTTTCTTTTGCTCCTTGCAGTAATTCAGTGTCACTGAGGACAACGTGCTCTAGTTTCTCAGACTGGTCTTCTTTGAAACTACATCATTACTACCTAGTTTTTCTTCATGCCATGTCTTAACAGAGTGAGATCTCTATCCGGATTAGAGTTGGTCCCTGTCACAGATGTGTGGCGACCTGTGCCAAGCCCCACAATAAAAGATTTCTATTTCTTATGATCAGATTTTGCCAGATGAGCAATCTAGTTATCTGTGTGGTAGTGGTGAAATCCACAGTAACTTGGCTGAAAGTTTCCTTTTTCATATTTATTCGGGTAGCCAGGATTCGCTGGGGCCATGGCACTCCACTCTCCCCCATTCCTCGTTACTTTGGTCTTGCAAACAGATTCCTGACAGGTTTGAACCGGCACTTTGTTCACTGCTCTTGAGACCTGAGTGGCCCCCACCACATTTTCCTGACCCTGCCTCTGCCGTCCTCACTGCTGTCTCCAAGTGGGTGCTGCCTCCACCATGGGTCCTTTCTGCTTCTTCTCCAGGTCAACCTCTCCTTCACATGCGGTGGATTGTGGGTTGGTCGACCCTAGAGTCAGTCACTTCTCTCCTGAACTCAGTAGTCTACCCTTACCCACAGTTTCACTTCCTGTGGCTTGAGTTACCTGTGGCCAATCAGAGTCAAGAAATAGTACATGGAAAGTTCCAGAAATAATCAATTCATAAGCTTTAAACGGCGTGTTGTTCTGAGTGATGTGATGACATCTTTTAGTGTCCCACTGCATCCAGCTCCATCTGCCTGGGACACGAGTCACTCCTCGCCCAATGTATCCATGCTGTCTACACTACCTGTCCATTAGTCATTTAGTAGCCGTCTTGATTATAAGATTGTCATGGTATTGCAAAGCTTGTGTTCAAGTATACTGTCATAATTGGTCTATTTTACTTTTAGTAGTTATTGTTAATAGCTTAGTGTTCCTAATCAATAAATTAAACTTTATCATAGGTATGCATGTATAGGAAAAAAAACACCGTACATATAGGGTTTGGTACTATTTGAGGTTTCAGGCATCCACTGGGAGTCTTGAAACTTATCCCCTGCAGATAAGACAGGACTACAATATATACTCTGGAGAAATTTCTTAACATTTCTAGCAGACAGACAGCACTCTGCTCCCATGTTTGTTTTCTTTAGCCACCACAGTGGACATTTAGGAGGAGAAAGAGGGAAGAATTCGGTTTGTGGGTTTGCACCACCATCTTAAACTGCAGCAAGCTTTATAAAGTGGTGTCAGCATGTAGACTGTTGTCCTTGAACTCCATGCACACAGCTGTGAGAGTACAGAGAAGTCATGTTCCTTACAGGTGGTTTCCTTGGTGACCTCAGTAGAGGAGAAACTGATGACTCCGGGGCAGGTGAGGGCCTGGATTCCTTGTTGCCAGGTTTACCAGAGCTGTGGGAGCTTCAGGACATCCAGATGCAAGAGCAGGAGAGGGGGAGGGGGAGGGGGCTCTGCCCTTGGACGGTCTTCTTTAAAACTGCATCGTTACCATATTATTTGGGCGTGGGTTGCATGGGGGAAATCGATCTGGGAGTGATGACTGAAACAGTTTTTGTGCTCAGGGCGCTTGGCAGTGAGTCAAGAGCAAGGGCTTGGTTATCTAGGAGACCCTGGTTTGAATTTGAATATGAACTTCACCGTGTATGGGCCTCTGGCCCCAGAAAAGCCTCCTTGCTTCAGAGCCTGTTTCCTCATCCATAGAGTGGGTAGTAATAATGGAACCACCCTCTGGGTTTTGTGGGGATTTGATGAAGTGCTGTGCATGATTTGCTTGACAGCTCCGGGCACGTGATGCCTGAGGAACACTGAGCTTCCAAGTTTCTGAGTAAAGAAGAGCTGGGTGGGGCCAAATGGGCTCTTCTCTCTCTTCCTTTCTCCCTGCCTAGTTTCTCCACTCCCCTTTCAGCCTTTGGGGCAACTTTCTAGCTCTCCCCAGCCCTCTAATTTTGACCGAGCGCCCCTTTCCATTCTGACCTGCAAACCTGCCGCTGCTGCTCTCCCACAGGGTCATCCATGCGTTCGTTTTTGCAACGCACCTCCCCTATCCCAGCCCACCTAAATCCATCCTCCCCTACAGAGCTGTTTCCCAGTCCACATGGCCTTTTCCTTCTCCGGGGATTGTAGTATTTTATAACCTCCCTTCCCAAGTCAGAAATCAGTTGTACACATGTTCAGCTTTCCCCATGTGAGAAGTGGGGTCGAGGGTAACAGTTTCTTGTGTGGCCAATGTTTCCACAAATGGGTCCCCTTTCTGACTTCTGCTCTGCAGGGAGCCAGGAGACCAGAGGAGCCGACAGAGATGGGTGACACACACATACCAGGAAGCCAAGCACATTAGATTTACTAGGGCAATATCTGCAGGTGAGATAACAGCTCATACATACAGAAATCCACGGTCAGAGATATCACCCCGGCAACACAGTCAGACACCAAAGCAGCAGAAGGGCTCAGGAAGTGGCTTTGGAAAGTTCTCGTGAAAATCAAAGGGCAGCTTTGGTGCTCAGAGATTCAAACAGAAAACTATACAAAACCAACCCATAAATATATATATATATTATATATGTGTATATATATATAAAATTGCAAAATAAAAGCCCAAGAAACTAACCATCAATCTGCACATCAGTGGCTCAAAAAGGGTTCGCCTAGAGAAAGGCAAAAAACCATTGGTGGGGGTGATGCATACTCCAGGGGGCCGGCATTTCAGCAGCAGAAAGAGTATTTACATGGAACCCCTACTTGAAACCTCACAATACTAGGAAAAGCTCAACACAGACAATGTATGTACAGGGGAAGACAGTAAGTAGTACTCTCGCGTGACGATTGTCAGACACAGACATTTCACTGAAACCATCCATAGCTTTAGAGAACACTGCACTCTCTATCTAGACTGGGTTCCTGCTACCCTGCGCCCCAACCAGGCGCTCTCAGACTCTGGACGTATGTTCTCCCCCACCTCACCTCTTCCCTGGAGAGGCGAATACTGGAAAGCTGGTTGGAGACTGTAAGAATTTAAAGGCGGGGTGGTCCTCGGGTGTCAAACAATCACCCACAAAGCAAGACTAATGGCATGAGGTGGCGTGGAAATGTGGGGGTGGGCTTTCCTGCAATACATTTCCATTTTATAAGGGGCTTCAATGGATTTCAAGTGTGGTCCCTCTGTCCTTGATCCAACTGCCATCCTCCTTCTGCTTCACTTTAAAAGGGAAGCTCTGGCCTTTGGGCTTTTCAACGTTATGCAGGATGATCTGCTGAGGTGAGAAGAATTGAGGGTCATTCTACAGTTATCCTCCCACTTACCCCCAAAGCTCTTATGACATTTTCTTTACACCACCTGGAAAAAAGAGATTTGTCACATCGCAGCTGGCCTCCTCCTGATGCTTGGGAAACAGTGGAGGAGAAAGGGCCCGAGGATCCGACTCTAACTCCAGGGACCTTCTCACGATGGGGTTTGGACTTCAGCTCTGACTGAATCCCTCCCCTGCATCAATAGTGAGCATTATCTCCCCCATCTTCAGGCTCCAATTTCTCATGGCGATGGCCCAGCTTTTGGGAAAACCTTGAAGGCAAGTGGCACCACACATCAATATGGTAGCATCTCATAATCACCTAAGTATGAACGAATGCAAACCACTGTTTCTGCATTGTTAAGAAAACTCCCAACTGGAGATTCTTTCTAACTGTTCCTGAGAAGCCTACATTCTCAAGGGAACTGTCTACATAAAAATGATGAAAGGTGCTTTCTCCACTAGAGGACACCCTGCCTGAAATCCTCACAGTGGGTCCTGGGTGAGCGCGGCTTCTCGCTGCGAAAGGCAGAAGAGTGTTGAGCATGCCTTGGTGACCAAGCCCTGCACGTGGCCTCTCATTTCATACAAAAAGTGTGCCGCATCCAAACTGACAGGTTGGTTCCACAGGGCCTTGGGAAATGATTACACGACCATGTGTGCTCCGTCGATTGTGGCACAAGTGGAAATGTGCACAAATGATAACCAGCGTGCATATCTCACAAGCTTAGAGTCACTGCAGACTCTACTTCTCGCATTAAATTATCCCTTTTAGAACAGATGTGGCACAGATGATATGATGCCCCATGAGGTTCTGAATTGTGGGGTGCTCTGTCCTTTTGGCAGGAGCAGAGATCATAGATTTATCTTCTCCTTCATTTCTTCTCAGACTCTGAATATTACAGCTGGGCTCAAGTGGTGAGAGAGGAGTTTAGAGGACCTGTTTTCTCTACACTCAGAGTGCACTGCAACTACACCAACCAACTCAAGGGTTTCCACTGAGGTGTAACATGAGTAAGGGCTAAATGCTCTTTCATTTGTTCAGCCATCAAGAACTGATTACTCTTGGCCTGGAACTAGAACATAAAATTCACACTTAAGAAAAAACATGGAATGCAGGCCTATGGTAGGCTGTGTCTATCTGTCCCTATGTATACCTTCTTGGAAAAATCCACACTTTTAGACTTTCAGAGGTGAGCCGCGCTGTTGAGTGCATGGTTCTTTCAAATTCATGACAACCAAAGAGGTGACTGTATAGCATCTCTCCTCCTGTTGGCAAGAGCGGTAGCCCTCTGCTATGACAGTGCTGAACAACATCTGAATGTCTGTCTTGCAACATACCCATGAGCGAGTGACAGTGTTATGCACAAGAAATGGGATTCAAGGCTCAGTTTACATGAGTCAGTGGCACAGGGCAGTGACTTACAGTGGAATTCTTACTGCAAGAACTTACTGCTTTTCCCCCCAAAACCCCAGTCCTTTAAAAATAACATCTGCTCACAGAGGAAGAGCCTTATTTTAGTTATAAAACAGTGGAGGGAAGTCAACTGGCCAAAATAGGACCCTTCTTGGGTCACCTGCAAGACAAGAAGCTCTCATGGAACCTAGACCTGGGCTACAGGGGTGTCTCTTGGCAGTGCTTCTTGTAGTTTGGGGAAAGGTCATGTGGCATGGATAGTTTTCCCACACCACTACTGGGTGCTAGCCATAGGGAGTCATTGAGTCATCAGAGCCAAGCCTGTCTCTCTTAAACATTTGTCCGTCTCCCCTGCCCCTTCCCCCACCTTCTGGTGAAAATAGGCTCAGAAACCTCTCCATTCCCCAGCTCAGTCAGCACATTGGTTCAAATCTTACCCCCTTTCTTTGGCAGCTCCAAGCACAGTGGCTCAACTAGAAATGAACACACTGCCTACCAAGTCTTGAATACACATTTTTCCCAGTCAAATACTGGTCAAAGCTTTCAGCCAACTTTTATACAGAGACAAAGAAGATTCCCTTTCCTTTTACCGGCCAAGCCGTGGTTTTGTTTGGGCCACGTGTCTATTTCTGTAGCCTTTGGTACACATCCTCCAGCCTTGAGTTGAGCACGCCACATTCTGCACGCACACGGGAAGAAGAAAATGGCAGAAGGACGCCAAGCTTTCCTGGTAATACTACACCAAGACAAAATAGAATCGGAAACTTTAGATCTCTGAGTGTTTCCCTCTCCTTGTTGAAAATCTCTCTGAAGGTGCTTTATCCAAAGAATTTTATGGAAATGAATTTTCTGCTGAAAACTATTTACTATAGAGGAAAACAGAGCACGAGGCAGGCCGTCAAACATGTTTTAGTATCGACGTTTCAGAAAGGCCCACCACCCACACCCCTCCATTCTCCCTTCAGCCACCAAAGGGATTTTCCTAAAATGCAAGTCTGACCATGACTCGACTCTGATTAAAGTTCTCAGTTCCAAACCCCTTCTGTGATAAGTCTAGCTCCTTCACACTTTCTACAAGTTTTCTTGTGCCCAGCCCTACTTCTCTGGGAAGTGAATGGCCTCCGACACACACGCTTTGCACTTCATGCTCTGGCAATCCTGCCTGGCTCAGTGGAAGCCCCGGTGGCGTCTTCTGCTTCCACACCTTTTGCACACATTCTTCCCTCACCCTGTCAACTCTTTTGCTCTCCTGGAAAATTCCTCGTCCGGGAAAACCCAACAGCCATTGCTCCTTTCAGGAAAATTTCTCTGGCCCCCAAGACAGCTAATCATTGCATCCTTATGCCACCTTGGTGCACTTGCCTGTTTTGGAATTTGTCTACACACCGATGCTCATGAGCTTCTTGAGGGCAGAAACTCTGCCTACTCTCATGCCTGGCCCTTGACCGGAGCTCAGTGTGTGCTTCTAGAATATATGGGGAAGGAACTAATGAATAAGCAGGAGGTGCACCCATGGCATAAATCCAAGGATGACACTGCAGCAAGGCTCCGTTTTCTCCTAAGTGATGCCTCACTGTTGTAAAGGGAATAAAGAGAACATGCTGAGTGCAAAGTCAGTCAACATCATCTGTGAACCACAACCACTCATACACGGAAGCCTGCGTCAGAGGTCATGTCCACCCTTCTCCCAACATTGTTTGCCACTTACTATTCTAGTCACAATGACTGCTCTCTTTTAGTGTCAGCATAATGCCTGATGCTAAGTGGGTGTTTAACAAACACTGTGAAAAGATGAATGAGTAAATATGAAATCTACCCTTTTAAAAGACTTTTAAAGGCATTTCTCATATGACAGATTTATCTGAGGCACTGGTGCCCCTGACTGTTGGATTGTCCGTCCTAAGACTTGACCCAATTAGGAAGTAGAAGAGAGACGGGGTCTGGGGTAGCAGTGAGGAACCTGCACTAAAGACATGGTCATGAATTGTGCCCCACATATTTAAAAGAAAAAATAAAAGGTAAGACATAGTAATGGGTGTACCTTGGCCACATGTCAGTTTCCTTCCTTCTCAAGAAATAGCCAACGATGGATTGTATTTTCTGTCCCAGTCAAAAGGCTCTTGCCACTCCTTTGTCAGAGGCACACAATAGCTTCGCCTCAGAGCAGTTAACCAGGGGCTTCACATGCACTGACGAGGGTGAACACAGTAGTTTCCTACCCTCATCTCAAGCGCTAACATTATACAATGGAGACAAGTCATAGGGATAGTCTTAAACTAAAACCACCATCCTTGGGGATTAAAGTTGTCCATTCGCCATAGCTGTTAACATCAAGGGCTCTGGACTCAGACTGACCTGGGTTCAAATCCAGCCTCCAGATCTTCCTAGCTACATCATCTAGGACAACTCCATCATCTTTTTTGGGATTCACTTTCCTCCTCCATAAAATGAGAATGACCTTTCCCACTTCACAGATTGTTATGAGGGTTAAAGGATATTGTGTATGTGAAGCCTGCACAATGTCTATAGATAGTCCGTGCTCAAAAATGGAAAACTATGATGAACAACTTTCAAAAATACTTTTACAATAATCAGGACAAAGGGAAAAATATTCTTTGAAGACACTGTGCTTTAAAGAGAACGGATTGTCTAACTTTTAGGATTCAACAATGCTCATTAATCAATGTCCCATGGAAGAACATGAGAAGGTAGTGTTGGCATTTAAAACAATAGCTGTGGCTATTACAAGGCCCAGGATGGACAGACAGGGACAGGGCTGGGGACATCCAAGCATTTCTCTGAGTGTTGGTGCAAGAGGATTCATCCTGAAGGGCTCATCTCTGATTCTCCACTACTGGACCCAGATTGACTCAGAGTTGGAACCCCAGAGAGGCCAAGTTCAAGGTGCCAAGAGTAAGTTGCCAGTTTTGGTCTTTGAACAAGTGCTTCTGGGTGTGAGGGAAGGTTGGGGGACACCTGACCGATAGACCAGAGTGAGGCAGGTACAGCACATTGCTCCACGTGTCATGCAAAGCTAGGAAGCCATAGCATTTCCCATGTGGTTTTGATCCTCCTTGTACAACCCAAAGCCAACAGAGGATTTAAATTTCCCCAAAAGCATGAGACAACTTTATCCTAATGCTAAATTTGGTTTTAGTTTTGAAGCGCCCAAGATGCACCATCCAAAGGGGTCAAGTTCCTGGCTTCTTAAATTGATGAAACCACCCCCAGTCCTCAGCTTACTTGACGTGCCCTTATGTCTGTCACCTCTTACAGCTCTTCCATCCATCACTCAAGAGGTTCCATGAAGAAAGCTCAGGGTTAGTATCTGGGGAAGTACAAGCTAAGCCATCAGCCCTTGGGAACAAAGATTAATTTCTACTGGAGGGAATGGGTCAATTTGTCTGGTTACTTTGAGCAGCAGGGCAGGGATCCAAAATGGAAAAGAGAAGAGATTTTTAAATGCAGAGATAGCTCCATCAGCAGGAGATTGGGTTCCTGCAAAGAAATGGACCTTACTCGGGGAAGCCGTGACCTGTTTGATTTAGTCTGAGCCTGTCAGAGCTCATGGCCCATTTGTGGCCTTCCTGGGTCCTGGGCTCAGATTGGTGGGCAGCATCCTAACAAAGAGGGCCCATGACTAGGCAGTGTCAGGTAGCGGAAAGAGCACTGAACTGGAAGTCAGGAGACCTGAATTCTAGTGCAGGCTCTGCTGCTAATTAGCTGTGTGACAGGGCAAATCACCTGACTTCTCTGGGGCAACTGTAAAATGAGAAGTGGACCGGGCCATCTCCAAGGTCCCTCTCCGAGTACGACCCAGGTTGCTATGCTATCCCTTGTTGGCCCTATGCTTGCAGGGACAGAGATGGGAGAAGGGAAGGGGAGGAGCGAGAGGAGGCAGAAGGAAGCCCAGGGGTGCCAGGGATCAGGACTCCACTTTCTCCTTCTTTTTGCTCTTTTTCAGGAAGGAGGGGGTTCGGAATTTCTTCTTCTTCTTTGAGGGAGACTTGGAGGGTGAGCCCTCTGGGGACAGGGGGCCGCTGGTGACCGACTCAGTTTTGTCCTTAGAGGTATCAACATCCGTGTCAGCATTGGTGGTCATTTGGCTCATGCCTTTGCTGAGGATTTCCTCTGCAGTCTGCTCCTCCTCCTTCCCGTTGACCACCACTCCTTCTGGCGGGGTTGCTTTGGGCTCTGTGGTGGCTTTGCTTGTTTCTGTCTTCTTAGCACCTTCTAGGACAAGATCAAAAGACACGACCAGTAAGATTTCATTCTGGTGAGAGTTTCCACCCTAGGCTAACAGTTCTATGCAGTTCTAGCAAGTAAGTCCAGAGTGATGGGAGGGGCAGCCTGACACAGGGAGAGGGGTGGAGCAGGGCTCTCGGGGACAGATGGAAGGACCGGGTTCTCATCCAGACTACACCCCCTTCCACGTGGCCTGCCCTGGAACATGCCCTTGGTAGGCTGGAAACTCTGGGCTCCTGTCTCTGAATTTAGACAGATACTGATGTCTGAACATGGCTAGGGCCCAGCTGAGGTCCAGCTCAGAGCTTTTCTAGGCAGCGGGAGGGGGAGCTGGGGGAGGAGAACAGACACGAGGAGGACAGAGGCTGTTGGAAGGGGGGGTGCATTGTGTACATCTCGGTGGAGTCATCTAAGGATTGTAACTGGTTCGGTTACACCAATACAAACATAGAAATTACATTCTCTGCACCACTGAGGAACTTTGGGGAAAATGGAGAGTGTCTTTGCAGCAGGCAGAGGAACAGTGGAACTCTCTGAGTGACAGGGACCCTGTCTTTCCAAGACGTAAGTGCTACCCAAAAGTGCTACCCTGGTTAGCCCATTCTAGTGACCCTCCAGCCCTCAGGCCTTTATTCTGCCTCAGAACCTGTTGGGATGGTTCCCATGTTCAAGGCCAGAGCCACTCAGGCCCCAGAAACTTACCTCTCCTGTCACTCTTTCTCCCTCTCTTGGTTTTCATCCCACTCTGCTTCCATGCAAGCTTTGAAATGCCCAGATTTGGGGGAATTGTAAAGCCCCGGACTTTGAAAGCAACGCAAAGATCATCTGGCTTACCTCCACCCCATGGGAAGAGTGGGCAGGATTCTGTTTATTGGCTTCTAGTTCATGTTCTTTTCACCACATGAACTGACAGAAGTGTGAGTGTGTGAGTGAGTGTATGCAAGTGAATGTGTGAGTGTGTGTGTGTGTGTGTGTGTGTGTGTGTGTGTGTGTCTCTGCGGTATGAGTGTGTGGTATGTGAGTGTGTGAGCATATGCCAGCGAGTGAGTAGATGACATGAGTGTGAGTATATGAATGTGGGCATGAATGTGAATGTGTGTGTGACACACATGTGTGGTGTGTGCCATGAGTGTGTGTGAGTGAGCATTATGTATGACACATGTATAAGTGAGTGTGAGAATGCATATGTGGTGTGAATATGAGTGAGTGTGTGAGCCAGCATGAGTGAGAGTGTATGACACATGTACAAGTGTAATAGTGTGTATGTGTGTGTGTATGTGTGTGTGTTGCGTGAGCAAGTCCAAGTGCAGTATGTGTGTTGCCACACCACAGGAAGAAACTCTGGCACGCTCAGCTACATGGGAATGTGGGTGATGGGGAAAGGTATAACCAGTGTTACAGAAGGAGGGGGTGGAGAACTAAGTTTTAGGAAAAATCCAGGGGTCTTGACAGGAGTAAAGTCTAGGAAAATGATAGCTATGTGGAGGATGGGACAGAGGGGAGAAAGTTTGGGGACAGTTAGAATGGACTACTTGAACTCCCTGGGCAAGATCTCTGCATCACGAGGCCTTTCACAACTTGTGAAACTAGCTGGGCACTCAGCGTCTTCTCCCAGCCAGTACTACTGGAGTAGCACCTCCCTCTAGGACTTAAAGATGTGGGCCACCAGCCCCCACTCTTCCCACTGCCCAGGCCATGCCCTGTCGTCATCCAGCTACCCAGTTCTCCTATGTCCTTGACTCCTGCAGCCCCTGCTCCAGTCCCCTGACCTCCTGCCATGTGGTCCTGTGGCCATCATCTGGCAATATTCTTGAGTGCCAAGGGTAGAGCTTGAAAAAATGTGTCCTAATGTGTCACCCAAGTGAGGGACCTGAAGTGAGGGTCTGGGTTGAAGCTATAGAGCCATGGAAGGACCAGGCAGTACAGAAGACAAAGGCCAACACTCAGGGGTAGTGCTTGTTCACATGGATGGGTCCAGTTGAGCTTAGAAGGCTCAGGCTGGGATAAACAAGAAAGAAGATGTGGTGATGGTATTGGCTTGGTTGGAATAAATCCATTCACACATTCGTTTGCTCATGCCTTTGACCATTCATGGATTCCACTAACATTTTCTGAATCCCTTCTATGAGCTAGTTACATAATTAACTAGGCACAGTCTCGCCCTAATTTATTTTAGTTTAGAGGGAGGAAGAGATAGGCATAAAAACCAAGTGATAGTTTCACAGTTGCTATGATGGAAGTTCATATAATGGAGGCAAAAAGGACGGAGTGATCATTTCCACCTGGAATTGGGAATAGGGATCAGGAAAGATTTTAAGGAAGAAGTAACACTCAGACCTATTTGTTGTCTGAGGTGAAGGTTGGAGACACAGAGGGGTGAACAAAGGGCCTTCCAGGCAGAGAGAAACAGGCTGGAGTGACAGGGAGGGGCCTGGGAACCAGAAGGTGGATGGGCAGATAGCAGGTGAAGCGGGAAGAGGAGAGTGGGCAGAAATACAGTTGGGTACTTGCCTTCTAGTCTAGGAACACAACCGTGCATAAGAGGGGCTTTCATCTTCTATCTGAGTGGCATTTCCTGCCTGGTGGTGAAGAGTATCCTCACTCCAACAGCTCCTTCATTCATGCCCCTCATCCAAGCCCCTTTGCCCTGCTGCCAACCTAACCTACAGCCTCAGCCCCTGGTGTGTGTCTTGGTTTAAGAAAGCAACACTCAGGAGTCTTCTCACCACCTAGAAAATGAGGGCCACACCCAATGAACCCACAATAATCTCAGAGAGCTCCCACATCATGAACTGTTTGGGGAGTCACGGCAAATAGAAAGTGTGGCTTGGAGGAGTCAGGTTCCAAATTGAGGTCACCATTCCCTCAACTATAGGGACAGAAACTGCCGGACAGTTCTACTGACTAAGAGAAGGGGCAGAGCTCCAGAAATAAATATGTCCTGGGCCCCTGAAAAGTATTGAGAACTGGCTCTGAAAGCTTAGATCCTCCTGTGTTAACAGCTGGCAGGGGCCCCAGGAACTAGGGGAAGATGGGAGCTCACCTTACAGCATCCTCCAAGAAGAACCACTGGCTTTCTCTCTAGAGTAGAGCACTTGGAGCTCTAGGAATAGGGGATAGTGGGAGTAGGCAGAGTTGGGCAGAGGCTGGAAACTGGGGGATTCTGTCCAAGGATGGTGACCAGGAAGCTGGAGAAGAGAGAGGAGGTATCGGGAGAGCCGGTGATTGGGAGTAAGACTGGACTTCGACTCAGGGACCACACCCAGACTCCTGTGGGTTGGCAGACGAAGGGCTGAAAGACCCCCAGAGGCTGGAAAAGGAGGAGAGGCTCTGTAGGGAGGTTCAGAGCTGGTTGGATACTCTGCCTCCAACCTGATCTCTCACTATCCCACAACCTCCAATCACTCAGGTTGCCTCTTGGCCACTGATGTGGCTAAGATAGTTAATTTTTAAATTTTTTATTTTATTTTAGAGATGTGGGGTACAATTCAGGATTAGGTATGGAAGTGGTTATTGTACAGGTAATGTTTGGGCCTACTTTTGGTCCCTACTTTGCCTGGTTTGAGATCAGCTACCCTTATTAATATTATGTGCCTACCCCACCCCCAGCCGGCAGTTTCCGACTACTACAATCCCTTAGTTATAGTATTATGGTAAATATTCAAGGTCTACTTATGAGTGAGAACATATGGTACTCAGTTCTTTGTTTCTGTGATAAATCACTGAGTATGATAGAAGGATAGTTAATTTATGTGTCAACTTGATTGGATTAAGGGATGCCCAGATAGCCAGCAAAACATTATTTCTGGGTGCGTCTGTGAGGGTGCTTTTGGAAGAGATTAGCATTTGAATTAGTAGAGTGAATAAAGATCTTCCTTTATCAGCATGGTTGGGTACCATCCAACCCACGGAGTGCCTGCTCAGATAGAACAAAAATGTAGAGGAAGAGCAAGTTCTCTCCCTCTTGAGCTGGAACATCTTATCTGCCCTCAGACATCAGAGTTCCTGCTTCCTAGGCCTTCAGACTCAAACTGCACCACTGGCTTTCCTGTTCCTCAGTTTAGAGACAATAATAAATCATGGGACTTTTTGGCTTCCATAATCACGCAAGGCAATTCCCCTAATAAATCTCCCCTCATCTCTCTCTCTGTCCTATTGGTTCTGTTTCTCTGGAGAACCCTAATACAGTCCCCTTCCAGGAATGCCCACTTCCCCAGCCTTCTGGCTACCACCTCTGCACAGCCCATTCCACTCCCGTCTGCTGATTCAAGTACGTATCTCCCCAAGGTCTGAGTCAAGCCATACTTTATCTTTGCTTCTCCCCCTGACATTGGAGAATGATCTTGCCCCCGCCCCAAACCTACTGCTCATATATTCATTTTACATGTATGTGTCATTTATCTTTTTTTCTTTAAAGAGTCCATTCATCACCCAGGCAGACTGCTAAGGACAGAAACTCTGCCTTTTTTCCTCTCTGACAGCCACCCCCCAGCTCTGTGACAGTGTGCTCGAGCTGTTTATGACTGCTGACTTTTGCCAAGTGAGGCCAGATGAAGGTTCAACAGAGGAGGCCATGCTTCCGCTCAGCAGCTGGGCTCTTCTGTGTTAGTGCACTGGGGTGAGAATGTGGGGAAGGAATATGGACCTTGCCTAATTCAAGAAGGAAGACTGCCTTTCCTCCCCTAGCCTGCTAACATCTCAGGGTCAAACATATGACCTCTAGCCCCAGACCCACAGCTTAGAGAGCCCTTCTCTCTGCGGCATGGAGGACACCAGTGGAGGGCTGAGAAACAGGATTTACTGACTTTCTTCTGAACACAAGGTCAACCAGACTGATTACGACATATTCCAAATGCATGAAGAATTGGTCACTGCCATGTACTGCTTTTACTTCCCTGTTGAAAAGGCAACTCCACACCATTGCACAGAGAAGCTATAGAAAGTTTCATTAAATACCTTGGGGGAAAAATGTGCCCTATACTAACACAGGGGCTGGGCACTCAGGCAGCAACACTCAGACAGGCCCACAAGGTTCCAGAAGAACAGAGGAGTGGGGACAGAAAACTAGCAAACAGAACTGCATCATGGCTGATCAGTGAGCTGGACGCTGGCCATGCAGAGAATTTGCCACAGAGTTTCTGTCTTGATTTTAATTCTCAAACGTCAGTGTTGGAAAAAACTTATTCAGAAAGCTTGTGAAAATGCAGCTTCCTGTCTTGTCCCTAAAATAGACTTTGAAACAAAAGGTGGGTCAAGAAATCGATAGTTTTTTAACAAGTCCCCAGTAATTCTGATACAAAAGGCCCGTTGGCCACACACTGGGAAGCATGGGTTTAGAATGATATTTCCTCCCACCTTTCCCTCCTCCAAGGATGGAGAGAGCAACACTGACAGGAAAGTGGAGTGTCTTGTGAATGGATGCTGTAGACTCTAACTCCCACTCACTCATAGCTGGGCTATCAAGGTTCCCCTGAGCACCCAAATATACTTTCAGGGTATAGTACAGCTGGTGTGCAAAGATGGCCCCAATGAGTCAGGTCTCCAGGTAGTCACATGCTAGCATTAATTCCCTCCCATACTACATCTGGACTGGCCCTGTGGCTAGATATAGCCAACGGAATGCAGAGGGAGTGCCACAGAGACAGCCTCAGACTTCAGAAAGTCTAACAACTTCTGTTTTTACAATCTGGGGAGACCTAGACTACCATGTATAGAATCCAACCACCCTGATGGAAACACAAGTGGAGAAGCCCACAGCCTAGAAGGGGTCATGGATTCTTCAGAGGTGGCTGTGCATTAGGAGCAGGGATGGTGTGACTCCTGAGGGCCATAAGCACTCTACCACAAGGAGTGCCCAAGCGCTGCCCCACTGCCCACTCACTCTAGGCACTTGTTGCCTCTGGGCATGTGTGCTCTGTGTGTTAGTGTGTGTATGTATGCGCATGCACCATATGTATGTCCATGCATAGTGCATGTGAAATTGGTCATGAGTTTCACAGCCGGGAAACCTCCTGAAGGCGGGATTGTGAGTTGCAAAAGAAAAACTTGGGGGGAAATATACTTCTTTGGAAAAAATCCTCCCTCCCCCATTGCAAGTGTTGGAGTGAGTTAGTAAACAGCCTCTCTATACTTACTACAGAGACAAGTATTCAGAATCGGAGGAAACTCCTTTGATGAAGGCACAAATGGGAAGAGAAAGGAAGACATTGTGGAGACAGGTTGACAACACCACGATGAGACACAATGAATACACACAGTTGGGGGACATCCACTTGGGGCTCTGGCCGCAAGCAGATGAGTTTCCTCTGGCAATGCTGGGCTGCCCTTGAGGCAGTGAGCAGCTTATGAAGGGAGATCAGGATTGGGGGATTCCATTGGCTCTCACGTATGTGACTGTTCTACTCAGGAGGAAGAAGACTCCAACAGTTTGCTGCTCTCTAGATGGCAGTACAGTCTTCTGTGGGGTGTTGGGGTTCTCTGGAGGACCCAGGTGGGGTGTGTTCATGCCCTGGAGTGATTCCAGGAGCCCACTAAAGACACCTTGAATAATTTAGGTGGCTAGACACTATAAGTATTATCCACTATGTATGTATTCTTAATCGTAACCATAATTAGAATGTACATTTAAATCATGCTTTTACTCTTTCAAAGTATGTCTGCACCTATATTTCCTTTACACATAAATTTAAAAGGGGAAAGGATTAGCAGCCCCATTTGACAGATAAGGAAACTGAGGCACAGAGAGGTTATCTGATTTGTTAAAATTAGCAGTTATTATTAGTTAGCAGTTCAGCCGAGCCTAGAATGCAGTTCTTTAAACTACTATCTCTCTACTGAAGCTGTTCCTGACCTAGACTACACTTTAGATTCCCCTAGAAAGATCTTAAAACTCCAGGCTGTACTCAACACCCACCCACTCCAGACCATTTAACCCAGAAATACTGGGGGTGGGATCCAGGCAGCAGGATTTGTAAAGCTTCCCAGGTGATTCCAATGTGCAGTTAAGGTTGAGAATGACATCATTAGCATCACCTGGAAAATGCAGGGCTCTCAGGCTCCATCCCAAATGTAATGGATCAAAATCTTCATTTTAACTAGATCCCCAGGTGGTCCCCATGCACATTAAAGTCAGAGAAACTGGGCTAGTGCATCTGGAAAGGCTCATCAGCCCCACCCATGTCTGAGTCAGAGGTGAGGAGGCTGTGGTCAATTACTAACTTGTTCATCACTGCTTACACTGGGCTTCAGCTGTAAGGTGGAGTGTCAGAGCTTGTGCATGAACCAAGTTGATACCAATTTGGTAACCCCTATTTCAGATCCCCTAACTGCTGGAGGGGGAAGCTTTTGGATAGGGGCAACAACTGTGGAAGGCATGGTACCTGCCGCGTGCATACCTGCCCTGCTTCCGTGCAGACACTTCTCAGCCTGTGGATGCACCTCCCTCCCTCCCAGCCTGCTCAGTATGACTCACCCTCTGAAGACCTGGAAGGAGAGACCACGGGGCTTTTCGTCTCTGCCTCCTTCGCTGGGCTCTGCACTGGAGAAGCAGGTGCAGACTTTGCAGGTGAGCCAGGCTCCTCTGTGGTTGTTTCTTTCTCTCCTGAAAACAGAGAAAACCACCTCAGGATAGAGGTCAAAAGCGGAGGGATGGGGAGAGAGAGAGCAAGAGAGAGAGACAGACACTGAGAATTGTAAAAATTGCTTTTTTCTACTTGGTCATCATTTCTCCCCCCTGGTAATGAACCTTCTAGCTGATGTTAGCTGCTTTTCCTAACCTTTTAAAAAATTTCTGCTACTTCCTCAGGGAGGCCAAAGGAGAAATCAGTCATGTTGTTTCCTTCATCAAAGCACATCTACCATTGTGCTACCCTGGATGTGGATGGCAAGAATGCAGAATTCCCATATGGCCAGACCAAAGCCTGGCTCTGGCCCTTGTCCCGCCTGAGGAGGACCAGCCAGGTGCTTTATGAGCACATAAACAGGCAAGAGACGGATCCATGAAGGACTGCTAACTCACCTTAAAAACACCCATGATTTGCTTGCATGTAGCTCATTTATTATTTATCTAACTTACATTTTCTGTCCAAATAGTCCCTAGGGATGAAAAGCACTATGTTTTCCTATCTACTTTTCCAATGGGCACATTAGAACTCCACACACACCAACAAAGATTTTTCTAGTGCCGGCTTTGTGCCCAGGAAGATGGCCGACCCTGGATGGGGTGGGATGATGGTGGAAGAAGACTCAACCCTGAGGGAATGACAGCCTAGCATGGTGGACATGACCAAACGCTGAATTATGTGTCTCTGACCTCAAGTGCTCTTGAAGCAAAGAGAAGAGACAGCTTATTGGGGTGGAGTGGAGAGGGTGGCAAGGAAGCCTTCCTAGCTGCAGAGATGTTTGAGGCGGAGTCTGAAGTGTTGATGATTTGGGATTAGGCTAGCCAAGAATAGAACCATGCCAGGAAGGAACAAAGGCATGGATAAGGGCGTAAAGTTATGGTGAGTATGAATGGTTGGGAAGCAACATGGAAAGATGGGTTTGACTAGAGCTTCTGAAATAAAGGAGTGAGAAAAATACATAAAAATGTTAGCTGGTGGAGAGCTTTGACTGCCCAGCTAAAAGGTTTGTACCAGACCTGATAGAAAATAATAATTATGATGATTATAATGATCATATCATAGCTACCATTTATTTGGTGTTTGCTGATCAAGGCCATATTTATAGGCCCTACTCTAAGCATTTTACAGCTATTAACTCCTTTATGCCCAGATGGGAGGGTCAAGTGAGGTCATGAAGGCACTGTGTAACCATTAGGCACAGAGCAATGGTGGGGGGGGCATGATTGTAATTGCGGTAGTAAGAAGACTCTTTGGTGATGAGGCAGGAAGATCCTCTCTGCGTGGTCCTGAGGACTCCCCTCCACCCTGGGGGATTTGAAGCAGTGATGCCTCGGGGTCATTTACCATCGAGTTCTAGTTTCTTCCTCTCCACCTCTTTCTTGTATTCCTCCAGCTCCTGGTCAGTGAGTTGGCTGAAGGGGTTGGGCACCGTCTCCTCTGAATCGTCTTTGGTATCCGCGTCGCCCTTGGACATCAGCTGGCTCTCTGTAGACTGAAAGTTAACCACAGAGTGTGTGTCGCTCTCTGAATGCCGCAGCTGGGGCACAGGCCCCAGCTTCCTTTCAGACTCAGGTGGCAACAGTGGTCTTGCTAGGGAGAGCATGGCATGCAGCAACTTGGAAAAAAGCTCAGGGCCTAGGGGCAGGGGTTGCTCATTCCTCCCCACTGCTATCTCACCCTTAGACCCAGATTTTGCAACTGCCTGGGTGAATACAGGGAGTCCACACTCAGCCCCTGAAATAAAAGCAAAGGATGCTCCCAAGCGGAAGGAAGACACACCTTTATTGCAATCCCTTCTATGGACACTTCCAAGCCATCACTATGCAAATACAGTTCGTGGCCCAAAGTCAGTCAGCCAAAGCCCAGCAAGCACAGCGTTGGCTCAAGCAAGCTTCATGCCAGCCATTCCCTACCACTGCCCCCCACCCCCCACAACAGTAGTGCAAGCCACAACACACAGCATTAAATCATATGCAAAACACACAGTGGCTTCTGCATTCTCAGTCCGAACTGTTAGTCTTATTTTGTACACAGTCATAAGTTACAGCAGGCCCAAGTTCCTGAGTCTCGGATCTTCAACCTGCCTGTACTGCAGGTCCCTGCAGGGATACTGGCAAAATTACTGTGTTTCACCACCTCTGTGGAGACCCTGGCTCTGGGAAGCTGACTAGCTGGGCCTTGTGCAAATTTCAGGAATGCTTTGACTTCTCTATCCCAAGATAAGGACCAAAATTCAGATTCCTCAGCCCTTTTTCCTAATTCAGCATCCTCATCTTAGCCTTTCAGGATGCAGTGTCTGAAGCTGAGGAAGAGCAAAGGAGAGTGAAGCCAAAGGGAGGTGAGGCCGTAGCCCTCCAGTCCTCCCTTCCCTGGCCCACCAGAGGGTCTTATGTGGGCCCATGGGCTCCCTCCAAAGGGAGGCAGCAGCAGGCCTGACAGAAGGAATCATGGAGTCAAAGGAGAATCCAAGTCCAAGATCCCCAAAAGAGAGACCTGAGAAGAGTACTGCACATAAAATGGTAGGTTTTGTTTTTTTAGCAATTTTGTTCATTGAATTGAACTCTCACATCCCCCCAGAATCATGGCTATTTCTACCCTTGACCCTATGGCAAGTGTTCCTCATCTGGCTGAGTTGGGGTGGGTGGAGATAGGTATGATTATACAACTTTTACATTTCTCTGCAAATGGGCACCTACCTTGGGGGTTGTAGCATGACCTGAAATCATTACATCATCTCAATTTGCTCTGTAGGCCAAGTGTGGTGGCTTATGCCTATAATCATAGCACTTTGGGAGGCCGAGACAGGAGGATCACTTGAGGCCAGGAGTTCGAGACCAGCCTAGGCAACAAGCGAGACCTCATCTATACAAAAAAATTTTAAAGTTAGCCAGGTGTGGTGACCCGGTCCTAGAGTTCCAGCTACTTGAGAGGCAGAAGGATCACCTGAGCCCAGGAGATCAAGGCTGTGGTGAGCCATGATCTTACTACTGCACTCCAGCCTGGGCAACAGAGACCGTGACTCAAAGAAAAAATTTTTTTTGGCTCTGTAGAGAGGAACATTTCCTGTATTCTCCCACTTTTAACTGCTAAGAAAAATGCCATGCACATCGCTACCTTGCAAGGCACAGCAATGATTTAAAACACATGCCAGAATTCTGAACTCTACCTCTTTTGCTAAGCACTAGACAAAAAGACTTCTATCTCAAGCACAAAAACGACTTAATACTTTCTAACTCTATGTGGGGCTGTGTGAGCAACAACTGTCCCTTCCCATCCTGTGGCAGCCCTGGTCCTATCTACACAGCCCCTCTCTATGGATACATGAACATCTTCCCAGAGCTCTGGTGGGATGATGCCATATCCAGGCACAGAGTTCAGAAACACTGAGGGCCAGGCAAGCCTGGGGCACCTGGGAGCCAGCAACCCCATGCCCATGAGTCCCCACTTTGCAGGGTTCTAAGAGAGGGCAAAGTGGAGTTCCACAGTGGAGGGTATGGAAGCTGGCAGCATCACTCCCATGGGCAGAATGGGCTGCGGCTTCCCCGCTCAATGCCCAAAGGGAACAATTAGACATTGTCCTCCCAGGTCCTCACAGCACCCCTGTGAGGTGGGCCTCCATTTTGTAGCAAGAGTATCAGTGCCCAAGACCACAGGGAAGATGGGCATGAGGTCTCAGGGGTCCTGCCGCCCAGACCCAGGCACGAATGACCCAGAAGGCAAACACGTCTCCCCTCCAGTCAGGGACAGCCTCTGTTGTACCGGGCTTCGGCTCTTCTCGGCGATGACGCTTGCCAGGAGTTGGGACTGAGGCCCCGCCGACTTCACATCTTGTCGGTTTTGTTCTCGAATCTGTGTGGAGAGGGAGAGGAAGAGTGAGAATAAGTTGGCTGTCAGGGTCAGAGTGTGGAGTTTGGGGGGGTATGTACTGGTGTCCAGTATGGCCTCTGACTGGGGCCTAGAAGGGTCTTCCAGCAGCGTAGGAGCCCGTTCCCTATCTTTTTTTTGGGGGGGGTTGGAGTCTCACTCTGCTGCCCAGACTGGAGTGCAGCGGCCGCTCCCAGCCATCGCAGCCTCGACCTGCTGGGCTCCGGCGATCCTTCCGCCTCAGTCTTCCAAGTAGCCGGAATTACAGGCGTGCGCTACCACGCCCGGCTGATTTTTTGATTTATTGTAGAGATGAGGTCTTGCTGCCTAGGTGGGTCTCAAACCCGCGGGCTCAGGCAATCCACTCACCTCAGCCTCCCAAAGGCGCGGGATTACAGGCTGAGCTCCGTTCCCTATCTTAACACAACCCGTGCACTCTAAGAGATGGTCTCCATATCGGTTCCAGAGCAAATTAGTAGTTTATGTCAAACACCAGATTTTTGTGAACTCTGAGAAGGAGTTGTACAAGGAGTTTTACAAATAAAATGAGGTGCAATAGATCCTTGAGGGAAGTTCTCAAATTTTAATATCCCTAAACCCCTGAGGAATTTGTTTTAAATACATATGTGGGGGGGGCAAAAACACCCACCAGAATTATTTTTTGGAAGGCAGGCCCTTTGTAGTACAGGTTTCCCGCACTAGGTGAATGTTCTAGGAACCCACTGGCATCAGTGTACTTGCTAGCGTTGTTGTGAGAGGCAGCGTTTGGCTTCAGTAAATTTTTTGTTGGAGATTCTTTCATCACATTTGCCCATTTCATGATGGGAGATTTGTGAGCGCATCAGCTCACACCACACTGAGTGTTCAGCAGTTTCTGACCAAAAACGGCATGGCCTCTGTGCCCCACCCTCCCTCTTCACCTGATCTTGCCCCGAGTGATTGTTTGTTTCCCCAAATAAAAAATTTCTCAAAGGGAAATGTTTTGCTGATGTGGAAGAGGTGAAACAAACAAACAAACAAAAAAACGGCAGGAGTACTAAAAGGCATCAAAATTGGCAGTTCAAAAACTCTTTTTGAGCAGTGGAAAAAGTGTCCTGAGAGGGGTATTATATCAGATGGAGAATGCTTTGAAGGTGACTGAGATTTAAACACGTAAGAATAAACACACATTTTTAAATATAAAAATTCCAGAGTTTTTTAGGTTCCCCTTTGCATTCTTGAACCTACTCTACAGCTATTGAATATGGACCTCGGGCAGAGGGTGACATAGAAATATGACCTTTAAACAAGTGCTACAGGGGGTCTGGACCACTCATTGAAACACTGTCCTAGAAGCTGTCTGAATTATTGCAGGTGGCCTGCTACAACTGTAGTTTTTAAAGCATTAGAATTATAAATGAGTGAACTAGCAGGTAAAGGTCCAGAAATAAACATAAAGCATCTTGAAATCTTGAAAAAAATAAGCCAAACGAAAAATGGCATAAAATTAATAAAAACTCAATTTGTGGACAGGTCTTTCAGTCATAGCTAATGTGTAAAGCAAACACTCCTTTGTGTAAAGGGTCATCTAAGACTACGTAAGTGTAGCACTTAGCAAAGTGAAGGGAACGTGGCCAGTCAATGGTGGTTTCTTTCTCCTTATGAGGCATCTGGGATGTTAGTGAGCCAGGCACATCCCAGTAACTCAGCTTGTGTGGCTGGTTTTCAGACCCCCCTTGAGGGAGAAGAGGGGGTGATTTAAGCAGCCCCGAACTTACCTTGTTCCTCATTTCCAGCACTTCTTGAGGGTCAGTATAGAGAGGCACAAATTGGTTTGGGTTTTCGATCCGTATCGGCATGCCACTGCTGGATTTCTCCACCTCGTCAGCCTTCATCCACTGCACAAACACAAGGCCACATGGGTGAGGCAAAGAAGCAGGTCCAAGCGTCCTCCCCAGTGGTACACCCATAAGGTCTGGACCCACCAGCCTGAGTGGAAGATCAGCAAGCCTAGACACAGATGTTCTCTCTTCTTGGGCCTCTTTAATGTCTGTCTCTGAGAGCAGAGATGGGTGACAGAGGCCAGGCATGGTGGCTCACACCTGTAATTCCAGCATGTAGGAGGGAGGCCAAGGCAGGTGGATTGCTTGAGCCCAGGAGTTTCAAACTAGCCTGGGCAACAGAGCGAAAGCCCATCTCTAGAAAAAAATCAAAAAATTAACCAGGCATAGTGTGTGTGCCTGTAGTCACCGGTTACTTGGGCTACTGAGGTAGAAGGACAGCCTGAGCCAAAGAGGTCAAGGCTTCCGTGAGCCATGATCATCATGATCATGCCACTGTACTCCAGTCTGGGCAACAGAGTGAGACTCCAACTCATATTTAAAAAAGAGAGAGAGAGAGACGAGTGACAGATAACCCAGCTGCCAAAGAAGGCCCCCCTGGTCAATAGTGAGCCATAAAGAACACTGGAGAGTCAGGGTCAGAACCTTGGAAACCATCTTTGGGCGTCGATATTAGGTAACTATTTGAGTTTGGAGAGTTTCATATTGTTTTATAAGGGGCTGTTCAATTTGGTCATCAACTACTTTGAAAAATCAAATTAAGAGTCTGTGTGTATGGAAGAGAGGCAGAGAGAAAAGGTAACCCAATAGAAGTGACTACCCCATCTACCTCCTCAGTTTGCAGTCCAAATGTCAGATGCCCAGCCCTGAATTTCCCAGAAGCCCCCTCCAGATGTGGGAGCAAGAAGCAAAAACCAATTGCTCCTGGGTCGTGTGCTGCTGGAAGTGGCCTGGTCCAGCTGCTCTCTGGAGAAATCTTCTCTCAGACCCAAAATCTCAGTGCAGAGGTGCAAGGATGAGATGGACAGAGGCTCAGTGGGCCTGAACAGCTGCTTCCAAGTGCCCAAGTGAAAGCCCTAAGAGGATGGTACTAACCCAGGTGCAAGAGAGATCTGTTCCCCTTTCATAGCTGCCTCACCTTACAAATGTAGCCGCCCCTCTCCACTTGGGTCCGTCCTGGGCTTCCCTTACCGTGGTCTTGGGCCGGGGGCTGCCCATGCTCCTCTGGACCTCGTCGGCCACGTTGACCCGCAGGTAGGTGTTGGGCGTGTTGAGCCAGCGCGTCTTCTCCTTCTGCTGCTTGTGGGCATGCTGCCGCAGGGCCGGCACTGGGGCGCCGTCCTCCTCGAACACAAAGGCTGTCACCGTGGCAGGAATCTCCACCTCACTTTTGTGTTTGGTTTTCTCTTGAACAAAGGGGTGGCGGTACGTGTAGCCCGTTCTGTAGCCCTAAAAAGAACAAAAATAGAACGATTTATGGTGGGCAAAGGTCTGTGTGTGCACACGTGCATACACTTTGCTACCTTCCATTTAAAGGACTCCATTTAACACAAATCTCCATAAGACAATCTAGGCCTTGCCACTCTTCTGGTATATTTCAGCATCATTCTCTCCTCTTGGTCCCCCAGCCCCTCCCTTCTTCCATCCCAGCAAGCCCTCTGATCAGGGCTGAGAAAAATCCCTAGACTCTTTTGGACCAGACAGAACTCATCACCCAAAGAGAGCTCCAGGTGTCATTGGGTTCAGTAGTTCGCAGCCCTGGTTGCACAGTGGAATCACCTGCGAGTTTTACAAAGTGCTGATGCCTGGGCCCTGCTTCAGAGTTGCTGACTTAATTGGACCACAGTGTGGCCTGGGCTATAGGGTTATTAATTGCTTCCCAACTGATTCTAACAGTCACCTCTCCCTTCCTCAGTTCTGAAGCTCCTTAACAATTTCCCTCTCGGGACCCCAAAATCTGACTCAAGAACATTCCTGTCTCCTAAACAAAGACCATGTCCCTCAAAGCCAGAGCTGACTGCTGCTCAGTAAGAACAAATACTCGGGAATCCCGGCAGCTGTCGAAGTAACACATGCCTCCCCCAACCACTGTCTCATTTTTTTATTTTTAAATTAAAATGGCATCAAGGTATTGTTCTTCTTATAAAGGAAATACTCATGTGGAAAAATTAAGCAATAGAGAAAAACATAAGGAAAAAAGTGAAAAGTCTCACCCCCAGACAACCACTAAAACCTTTCCAATCATTTCTCTATGCGTACATTTGTGTGCATGTACGTTTGATTACCAATAAAACTGGACATTTACATATAACAGCTATCTGAATAACTTCCTTTGAAAATTGTTTATGTTTTCAGCCCATTTTTCTTTTGAGATGTTTCTCTCAATACATTGAAAAAAGTACATTACATTGATGTGTAAAATCTCTTTTTACATTTAAGAATATTGATCTTTTGGGCCGTCACTGATGTTGAAAATATTTCCCTACATACTTTGTCTTTTATCTTTGATTATGGTGGGAAATTGGTTTATAGAAATACAAGTTGTGAATTTTTTTATATGATCATATCTGTCAGTATCTAATCATTTCAGATTTTTCTGCCATGCTTGACATGGTCTTCTTCGACACAAGGGCATCAAAAATATGAACCTGTTTAATTCCTCCATGAGTTCACTTTTTAGGTTTAAATGTTTGATAAATCAGGAATGTATCTTGTTGAAAGAAATGAAGTAACAATCTACCTTAGTTTTCTTTTCCAGATGGCTAGTGGTCTATCTTTCCCCACTGATTTATAAAATGCCTGTTTATCCCATGTTAAATTATCATATACTATGGATCTATTTCTGGATTCTCTAAGTGGTTGCATTGGTTTACTTGTCCATTCTGGTAGTGCCACACCAGTTGGTTACTAAGGTTTTTTCATACTTTATCATGGGGTGGAGTGGAACTAGAATCCCTAATTACTTTTCTTTTTATGACATTTTCCTAGCCATTCTGAATTTCATGTGAAAGGATACTGTGTTGAGTCCATGTACCTTCTGCCATTTTTGAGAAAATCACAGTGAGTTTACTGATTCATTTTGGGGATGCAATCTCTTTACCCCATGGATGCATTCTAACCAAGAATAAACTACATCTCTTCACTGATTTCACATTTTCTCTGATGTTTATTGCTAAAGTTTTACGGCTTTTTAATAAATAGGTTCTGGTTTTTAACATATTATTATTTTACTGCAGTTATAAATAGGATTATTTTCTCCCAATAATATATTTGGAGTTAATATAAAGCAGTTAATGCTAAGATACAAAAAAAATTTTTATATACAATTTTATAATTAGCCAACTTAAAATATTCTCATTATTTTGAATACTGTTTTCAGTTTTTTAAGACTTTATAGGCATAAACCATATTTATAAATACTAATTTTGTTTCCATTACAATATTTATACTTATTTATGGTTCATTGGATTGAGTTCCAATAATATTCCAGAACAATATTAAATAATAGTGTTAAGAGAAAGAATCATTGTTTTGTTTCAAAGTTTAACAAAAATACTTCTAAGTGTTTCATAATGATACTGGCTCTTATCTTGAGAAAAATCATTTTAGTCACGTTAAATAAGTATCTTCTTGTCCTTGCTAACAGCTATTATTTTTATAAATTAATGTTAAATCTTTATCAAATAACTTGATATTTATTAAAATGCACAAGAGGCTTTAAGAGGACTTTGTCCTTTGATGCTTCAATATCATGAAACACATTTAAAAGATTTATATTATTAAACCATCCTTGAATTATAGGAAAGAGCCCTCATTTTGTTATTGCATATTATTATTCTAATTTTAAGCTTGATACAATTTACCAGTTTTCATGAGGCATTTTTCATCAACATTCGAAGTGAAACTGGTCTAAATATGTTATAATTATTGTGGCTTAGTATCCTTCTTTCACTCTTCTCTGAAATGGTTTAAGTAACATAAAAATTGTGTTGCTTAAAGGTTGAAACCATCTATTCATGGTGCCTTATTTAATTAATTAATTTATTTTATTTTTCGAGTCAGAGTCTCACTCTGTCACCCAGGCTGAGTACAGCAGCATACTCATGGCATCGCAGCCTTGAACTGCTGGGCTCAGGCCATCCTTCTGCCTCAGCCTTCCAAGTAGCTAGAACTACAGGCACATGCCACCACGCCTGGCTAATTTTTTTTTTAAAATTTATATAGAGACAGGTTCTCACCAAGTTGCTCAGGCTGGTCTTGAAGCCCTGAACTCAGGTAATCCTCTCACCTCAGCATCCCAAAGTGTTGGGATTACAGGCTTGAGCCACCACACTTGCCCCATTGTGCTTTATTTAGATGTAGATTACTCAGCACACAAATGTTAATGGGAGTTGTATTTTCCTTGTGAATTGGACCTTTTATCACTAAAAATGACTCTTATGGTCAGCCTGGTAATAAGGTAGAGATGATCTGAAGGAACTGAACACGGATAAAATTATTAATCATGACAATGACCTTGACATGATAAAGAGGGTCCAAGGCAGTAGCAGTGAGAATGGGAAAAATGAATCAGACAGAATGTCATCTTTCACTTCTTTGAACAATCTCAGAATTTATCATCTCTTGCTGCAATAAGCTCCTCACTGCACATGCTTTCCTCTTATTCTTGAACTGTAGCCTGTTTATACCCCATATCATCAACTAAATTGTTAGCCCCTAGAAGAAAAAAGAATGTCTTTAAAATTTGTTGCATCCTTTAAAGAACCAGCCCATTCCTAGACACATACCAGTTTAATCCCTTACATGACTGATTGATTCATTTATTCATTACAATAGGACACTGTTATAAAGCTGCTGCCCAGGAATAAGGAAATTAGTAGTATTATGTGCTTCCTGTCTTGAAGTCATGAGCTTCAAAAGAAAGGCAGAACTATTGGCACAAGAGATGTGAGCAAAGCCCCAACATAAGAGAGGCTCTGTGTTCTGGTTTTTACTAGATTACTTTTAGTAGAGCATTCTGCAGATATGATAACATCCAAGCACTTAGTGGGGGGTGGCAAAGGCCACTGTTTAAGAAAACTCAACTACTATTAGAATGACCACAAATTCTAAATCAAATTGCCAATCAACAAGGCTTCCGCAACTTAACTGTGAGGCTGGCAGCTCTCGGGGCCACCTAATGCCTTGCACTCCCTGGATCCAAAGGCTAAGCCTTAATGAACTGACCTGGGAGGACAAAAGTAGGGGACTCACCAGGTTGTCCAGCATTCTCATGAGGGCCTCAAACTCGTGCTCCCCCAGCCGGCTCTTCTGCATGGGCCCAAAAGTACTCCCAGCCCACTGCACAGAGCCCACTTCGTGGGGCCGGTGCTTTTCCTGCTCCAGGAGGATGAGGTTCTCCACACCCCCAGCGCTGGACAGAGCTGATACCTGCAGCAGAGAGCAGAGAGTCCTCAGCCCAGGTGCACAGGGGTATCCCTATACTTACTTATACTCTCATATGTAATGGGGGAGAGGGGATCACAGAGAAGAACTTAGAAACCAGAGATGTCTGAGAAACTGAGGAAAAACCATGCAAACCTGTAGGGCACACACCTGTTTCCAAGGACACAGGTATTAGTAGTTTATTTCCTGATGTCAGTTCTTGGGAATTACAGAGAAGGAAATAGCAAGTGTTAAATCTTAAGAATTAAACAATACAGAAGACTGAAAGTTACCTAGGTATAGACCAACTTAGAATTGTGATTATTTCTGATGAGGGAGAGAGTACGAGATTGGAAAGAGATCCAAAGGGAACTTTGGTTCTTATCTGTAATATTTTATTTCTTTAAGGGGAAAAGATTTGAAGCAAAAAGGTTGTGAATATTTGTTCTGAATAGTAGGTATGGGTGTCTATTATGTTATTCTCAGCAATTTTCTGTTTGTTTAACATATCTTCCGTATTTTGTTAGGTCACTTGAAAGAACTAGGCGTGTAATCTGATGGGATGAATTAGCAGGTCTAAAGGAAGAACGCATCCTTCACAATGGGATTAGTCAGTCAGCGGAACCCAGAAAAGGAGACAGATAAAATGTTGATGGTGCACGGTCAGGCACTGTGCAGAGGCTGGTTCCACCCAGGGCTTAGGGTGTTTGTCCCATTGTCAAGGCTCCATGGGGCGGGGATGACACAGGCAGTGGATTTTGAGTATTAGGACAAGAGGTGTGTATATACAGCAGGTGATTTGAGAATGATCTAAAAACATTCCTTAACCTAATGAGGCTCATTTTCTAATTCCATGTTCATCTCATGATACATTCTATTTACCCCACCACTCACATATAATTGGTTAGGATCTGGCTTCCTGGATAAGTCCAGCTACAGAGAGAGAGGATGACTTTTGAGTGTTCCAGGTAGTGAGACAGATGTTTTGCACCTCACATGACATTAGCATTCTGAGTAAGATTTGATATCCCATGTAAGCTGGTTTATTATAGGGGAACTGTTCCAATTACATGAACTTTCAGTGTTGCAGTGTTTTGTGACAGGTTTCTTTCTTTCTTTCTCTTTCTTTCTCTCTCTCTCTCTCTTTCTTTCTTTTTTTTTTTTTTTTACTGCAAATGAAAGGATCCAATTAGTCTGCTGACAAATACAGGTCTATGCAGCCATGAGAACTGGAACAGACCGTGGAATCTATTAAATTCATATTGCAAACATCCCTGTGATACTTCTCTGAAGTCAGCCAGGCAGCCTTCCCAGGTGGCTCCCATCACTCTGTGAAGAGGAGGAGGCAAGAATATTTCTATGGCCTTCTCATCCCAGGCACGTGCCCGCCTGAAGGCAGACCTTTCCCACTGACCCTTTCTGCCTTGGATAGGCAGTGCTTCTTTAGGTAGTGTTTAGGGCATGCACCTGAGTGCCAGGTTGCCTGGATTTGAATCTTGGCTCTGCCACTTATTCACTGTGGGACCCTAGAAAGCTTTTTACCATCTCTGTGCTTCAGTTTCCTCATCTGTAAAATGAAAATAGCAGTACCTACCTCGTGATAAGTCTTTAAGGTAATAGTTGTGAGGTACTTAGTGTAGCACCTGGTACATAGAGCATGCCATATAAATGTCTTGATATATGAATTCTGAGAGGCAATATCCCCTGGGGACTGGTCATTAATGGAGAAGGGGAGAGGGAGAACCCTGCAAGGGCTGCCTCCTCCCGCCTCTCTCTTCCTCCCTGGGTTTCCATGGCGATGGGTACCAGATGGAGAAGAACTGCCTGAGTTTCTTCCCATCTGCCTGTCAGCAGAGCAGGGAGCTGCTCGCCTCAGCTGGAGATGACCCAGTTTTCTGGAACCCTAACTTGATGAGGAGCAAAGAGAACAGCATCCCCAAGAGAACTGAACAGGCTCTCGGCCCCACACTGCTAACATGACCACAGCCACGTTTGCCTGTTTGCCAAGGTCACTGGGGGAGAAAAGTCGGTCCACAATGGAGCCAGAGCTTCAGTGCTGGCCGCTCCACCCAAAAATGACCTGGCCAGGGCTACAATTCCAACGGCACCTGCAGATTGCTGCTGCTAGCGCTCCTTTATGTCCTAACCTACCCACACCTCTGGTCTAATCTTTCCTGATTTTCTTCCACATCTTTCAGCTCCATTCTTCCCTCTAGAAGCCTCTCTGCTCTACCAGCTTGGGGGAAAAAAAGCCACTGGAGCTTTTGGGGGGTTATCTGCCTGCACTGCCTGAAGTACTACATCAAGTCTCATCAAACCAGTTCTGAACAGAAAGTGACAGCAGTCGGGGGGCTGTCAGGGACAGTGGCCGCCAGCTCTGCCCTTCGACCACAGATGGCCACTTGCCTTTGGCTAAATTGCCCGTGGTCATTTCTGGGGAGTCTGGATCCTGAGAGAGGCACATATCACCATGTAGGGGGACACATGGGCATCTCTCTCCGTTCATGTTTAGGGCTGGATTGTCTTTGCAAAGAGATGAGGTTTTTACATGAGCTATTTTCTCATGGGAGCCTCTTCTGCAAAAGGAAGATGGGGAAATTTTGAGAGTTCAGATGTAAAAAACAAAAAGTGGTTTCTCTTTATACCAGAGGCTCCACCAGCTTCTTAACTAGTCACTGGCCAGAGCTCAGGACCAGCATCCTTCGTCGGGCCGGGGCTACCACATCAGAAAGTTAACCACCTGGGTCCACCTTCCCCACATCCTCATGTGCCGACCACTTCCTCTAACACATCTTCATCATTATCTTCACAGCTGATCTCTCAAGATATTCCTTTAAAAACTATTGAAGGGGTACCACTGCAGAGCCTCCACCAGCGATGCTTCTGGGCAGATCTCATCCCTCCCAGAGTAACTCCAAGAGAAAGACAGGCATCTTTCTCTGGGTGCAGTTTTGTCCCGGCCAGCCAGAAGAGGGCAGGTGGGACACCCAAAGGACTTGGCCCAAAGCTGACTCGTCAGGGGCAACCAGCCTCTCCTTATGCCAACCAAGTCCTAAAAATGCTGTCAGTAACACCTCTCCTTGTCTGAAAAGCCCTGCGCTCATGACGACCCACTAGGCCCCATGTATATAGCTGAGGAAACAGAGGCTCAAAGAAGACAAGTCCTCCGCCCAAGGGCACGCAGCCAGAGCAGGGATGATGGAGCTCAGTCGCCCCGGTTCACAAGTCTTTCCAGGGCTGTGGAAGGCCTGATCAACTTGCCATGCTACAGAGCATGTGCTTGGCTTATCCAATACCACTTTATGGTCTGTAAAACTACAGATTTGTCTGTTTTCCTACAGCTTCAGCACTAGCTCTTCTGGGGGTTCTGAGATCACCGAAACTCTGTCTTCTCCAACCCGTATCGGTTAGGGGACTCCATGATGGGCTCCCTGGACATCACCTTGGGGTTGTCCTGACCAGCGTGCTGTGCCAACCCTCCCGCTGGCCTACTTTCCACTTCTCTTTCTGGACTTGACCATGTTCCTGGGCTTTGTAGACTCCCCCTACCCCAACCAAAAAAGAAAGGAAGGCAAGGCTCAAAGGACTCCCTGAATCACAGCCAACAGGGTTGCTGCCTTTGCCCACAGGCCCCTGCCAGAATCCACTTCCCGGCCCACTTCTCAGAGGCTCACCTGTATCTCACATGCAGCCTGCAGGTGGAAGACCTTATAAAACGCCTCCTCCACAGTGTCGCCTAGAGCAACCACTCCATGGTTTCTTAGCACCAGAATCTGTAGGTGAGTAAACAGCCAATTAAAACCTTAAGCCTTCTCTACTTTAGTTAAGAGGGAGAGTGTTTTTATTTTATTTAGATCTATTTGCACATCTAACCCCAGGGCTTCTCCCCCAAACTCCTTGTTCATGCAATTTTAACCCTAAGAAATTGAAAAGGCATTTTAAAACAGATTAAGTAGCTTGGTCAAGTTCTTTGGGCAATGCCTGGAATTTTAGACATTGGGGAGCTCAGAAGTTTGAAAAACGAGTGTGTATGTTAAAGTAAATTGACGTCCAATACAAAGACCCCACCTTAAAAGCAATCCCTTGCCACTGTGACTGAGTTGACCTGGGAGTCAAACCCAAGGGGTTGGTTCTCTGAGAGGTGGCTCTGCAAAACAGGCAGTCACATGAGCTCTCTGGGCCCTGGGTTTCCACTCCACAAGCTCAATAAGGCCCTACTGGCTCCAAGATTCCACAGTTCTATGAGCAAGAGCATGGTAACCTTCTAATCTACCTCACTGGTTTCACAAATGAGGAACTGTGAAGTACTTAGTGTAGCACCTGTAGGGCTAAAGAAAGGGAAAGTCTCTCAGCTAACTAGGAGCAGCATCTGAACTAGATCCAGGGCTTCTCACTGTTGGTGCAGTGTTTCTGATTCAGCCAGGGTGAGCAGATAAAAGCGAGGAAGACCAAAAATGAATCTGTACCAAAAGCAAAACTCTCCCAAGTCCCAGTGTATCCTCTCTGTCAGAAACTTTTCCTGGTTGGTTTTACCTTTAAGAACTCTCTAAAAACAGATGATACCTGCTTGGGAGCTGGGTTACAGACCCATGTGTCAGCTCTGTTCTTGGAGAGCCTGGGCTAAGGCCTGGGAGCTCTAAACATCACATCCTCTCTTGCTGAAAACAGCTGGTGTTTTTTCCTCCCAAGTGCCAGAGAAACAGAGACAATGATGGTGGCCCACAAAAAATACTGAAAACAATGAATATCTGATCTCTCAAATTCTTGCAGCGCTTCATGTATCTCATGTCTCTCCTGGCCACTGCAAATGATGCTTTGGAGGATGTCAGGAGCCAGTGGCAGGATTTCTCACCCGAGTTAAGAGATGAGAAGACAGGGATTCTGACAGGAAATGACTACGGTAGTGTGCTCCTCTTCAGGACGGCAGCAACAGCCCATCAATCCAGGCTCGGTTCTGATGCTCTTCCACACTGAGCCGAACACCCCCAGTTATGTGCTGTTAAGCCTTATGCCAAGTGATACCATTTGGATATTTGTCCCCTCCAAGTCTCACATTGAAATCTGACCCCCAATGTTGGAAGTGGGGCCTAGTGGGAGGTGTTTGGGTAATGGAGGTGGATCCCCTATGAATGGCTTGGTGATGATTATTCTTGCTCTATTCATTAAAAAAGCCTCTGGGACCTCCTCCTCTTGCTTGCTCCTTTCTTGCCATGTGATGCATCTGTTCCCCTTGACCTTCAGCCCTGAGTAGAAGCTCCCTGAAGCCCTCACCAGAAGCAGATGCTGGTACCATGTTTCTTGAACAGCCTGCAGCTGTGCTGAAAATAAGCCTCTTTCCTTAATAAAGTACCCAGCCTCAGGTATTCCTTTATAGCAATACCAATGGACTAACATACCAAGCAATAATGAGGTTCTGTTTTTCTCTAGCACGTTGACAAAAACAAGTAAATAACACTAAGTAAGTGATAACACTAAGGTTTGGGAAGACTGAAGGGAAACTGCATCCTCACCTACTAGACAAGGGGTGGGAGAGGGAACAAACTTTGTGGGGGCAATCTGGCAATATGGATTAAGAGTTCTAAAATGCGCATCCCCAGAAATTTGTCCTAAGGAAACCATCTCAAGTGGACACAAAGGCTTAGCTGAAAAGGTTTTCATCACAGTGCTGTTTTTATGAAGAGAAAACTTGAAGGGAAACCCTTCCAGTGTCCAACCACAGAGCAGTGTTCAAGTAAAAAGTAGCACAGCCACTCACATAATGCATATAGTTTAATACTTTGAAACAGTGATAGGGAAAATATTTCATAATATACAAAAGCATTTATTGTATCTTGCTAAGAGAAAAAGGGGAGTTTATGATTTTTAGTTTTGTAAACATATTTGAATATATTGAGGTGTGCACCAAAACCTCAGGGTAGTGTGATAGATGTGTTCGTCCGTCCTTCCTTCCTTCCTTCCTTCCTTCCTTCCTTTCTTCCCTTCCCCCCTTCCCTTCCTCCCTCCCTCCCTTTCTAGTTTATCTACAGCCCCTAAATATTCTTTAATGGATATATGTCACTTTTAAGACATCGGCTTTGACAATGCCATTCCAGAAGAGCGGAACTAACCTTGCAGGTGGGTCCAAGGCACTTCTGCAGGTTGATCCGATCGGCTTCCTGCTCCATTTCCCCATTGAAGTCATAATAGGCCATGTCCCCCACCAGCAGGGCATTGTGGGAGACAGGAAGGAGGCCCCACTTCATGGCTGACACCTTGGAGAGACAATGGCATGGTCAGTACCACAGCTCCCCCAGCTGTGTGCTGCATTTCCGCCCTTTCCTCAGAGCAGCACAGTCCAGTTCTACTCTGGGGGATGCGGGGGTGAAGGTAGGGAGCAGGCACTTGAGAAAGGCCTTGCCTCCTCCTCCAGTGGGCCCAGTTCTGCTGTGAGGCTTGCTCTAACGTCTTTCCATCACAGTTTTCGCAGAAGCCATGTCAATACATTACCTTTTAGAATCACTGGAAAGAATGCACCCAAGAGAGCTATTGCCACCCCTGACCCCATCTTGTCAGATGACTCTGGGAAAAGGCAGAATGTGGTAGAGTTTGCACCAGGTTGGGTGAAGCATAGTCCAGGTCCCCTGGGAAAAGCTGGAAACCCTCAGCCTTGGTTTTAGTGCAGAAATGGCCACACTCCTCACTTCAGGGAGGCCCATTAAGAAGTCCCATTTTATGGCACTGGGGCAATACAAGTGCCAGGGACCAGGGTTAAAACCCAGGTTGTAATCCCTAGCCCCATCTTTTATCAAAGGCAAGGAGCCTGGAGAGGTTTAGAAGAGCCTTTCCCTCCTTCACTCATTTATGCCCTCCAACTCAGCTCTGTGCTCTGCAGAGATGCACATTTGGCACAAATATATCGTTGAGTCTTAGCCCCAATCGGAAGCTCATAACCAGTGTGCTTTGCTGAGAAAATAACAGGTTGGTGGCAAGTCAAACCTGTCCCTGTTGGTGTGTGGCCTGGGCATCAGTAGGATGGCCTGAGGGTTGGGGAAATGCCCAGAACTGGTTTTCTGCTGTCTTTCCAAGTGACAGGTAATGCCTTAGGTAAACATGGAGAAGCTACTGAGACCCTTGGGTGGGGGGCAACCTGCTCCTTGAGGTTATTCCTTCTACTCTCTTCCCAATTTTGTGTGCTCTGTCCCCAGCTCTCAACCTACCCTGAGTTATGAAAAAGTGGGCACAGTCCAGGTTCCCACCATCTTGTTATCCTCTATCAAGACATGTCCTCACCAGAGCCTGGGTTGTGTGGGGGCAGGTACCACCTCTTGGTTCAATAGCACAGTCCTGATCCAATAGCAGTTGCTGTTATCATCAGTTGCTACTACCTCCAAGTGGCTCATGTCTTTCCTTGAGCAGATGGGAAGGAGCCCACTCACCGCTGCCGTGGCTGGCGTGTGCAGGTGGATGACACAGCGCACATCGGGTCTGGCTGCATAGATGGCTGAGTGCAGACAGAAGCCCGTGGTGTCCACTGGGAAGCAGCTGCTGCCCTTCTCCACCACCTCTCCTAGGATATTCACCTTGATCTGGGCCAGAGAAGAAGAGAGACTTGCAGCAACGGGGCAGCAGAGGCCCTGCACTCCTTTCCCAGCTGGTGGGCCCAGCATGGGCTGCCCACCTATGTTCACTCATTCATACACCATGAGCAACAGTGAGCTTGGTGTTGGGGAGACGTGTGACCTAGTGCCTGCCCTCAGTGAGTGTACAGTCAAATGGGAGCACAGATGATTATAATTCAGGAAGAATGCTAGACAGAGTTCCTCAAACTTTGCTGTGCACATGAGTCACTTGAAGATGCTGCCAGAATGCAGATTCTGATTCATAGGCTGAGTACAAGGCCTAAGAATCTGCATTTCTAACAAGTTCTTGAGTGATATTGGTCCACAGATCATACTTCAAATAGTAAAGTGCTTGAAGAGAGTCATGCACAGAATTCTCTCAAAGCAGATATGAGGAGTCTTTAATCCCAACAGCACAGGAGAATCAGCGAGCCCTTCTCAAAGGACACAACACTTAAGTTGAGCTCTTTCTTTCTTTCTTTGAAATTAAAAAAAGTATTTACCATATGCAAAGATAAAGAAAATAGTATAAAGAATACACATTTACCAATTACATAAAAGCTAGCTCTTAAAGGACAAGTGGAAAGGAGTCACTGGTTTCATAATCTGCTTTTGACTCCAAGGACCTAGTTGGTGTCATGGCTAAAAAAAAAAAATCACACATTCCATGACTATGTGTGTGGCTGGTTGCTGGCCATGATGTTCCCTACTTAATATAAACAGTTTTACAGAACACCAACACCAGGGAAGGTAGCTCTATGACTGTGATACAGCAAAGCCCAGGTAGACAAGATGAAGACCCAGGAAGGAGACAGACTCTCCTATGGAGGAAGAGACATGCTGCTGACATCATTTACTTAAGCAGAAGCATCAATGAGATGTTCAGCAAATCCCTGCTTACAACGTTGTCTTAAGTGAATTTCACCGAATGAACGTGACGTCAAAGCGGCCTGACCCCTGGAAGTGGCAGCATCTCTCCCATCTCAGGTATTGTAAACCTGAGGGACCCGTGAAGACCTTTAGATTCCCTTCAGCCCAGCTCTCCTGCTTCCTCAGATATGTGGCCTGTTTAGAATTCCCTCTCTGGGATGGTCTTTCTCTGACCTTATGTATTTTTTATCTCACTGTTGGATAAAAATCTGTTGTCACTCAAGAACCTCCGTGGACTGATAGAACAGCCACTATCCCACATGGAACCTTGAGAAAGCAGGTGCACCCTCTTGAGGGCAGCCCTAGGGACACAAAAATTGGTGTGGAGGATGCCATTGTGCAAATTCAAAACAAGACACCAGTGCTGGGACACACTTAGTGAGTGGAGCACAGGTTGGATTTCATCTTCTCCTCTCTTCTTCATGAACCAGGCTCCCTTGTGCATCACACAAACTGCACAACCATATTCAGCAGCCCAAAGCCTACATACTCCATAAACACTTCATGCCCACAGCTCCAATGGGTATCCCTAGCCTACATCTCTTCTGAACCGAGGATAACCAAATGCCAGCTGACATCCCTGAATGTCTCACCAGCTCCTCAAACTCAACATCACACTTTCTACCCAACTGATCACCGGCCCACTAAGCATGCAGGCCCAGAATTTCCTTCCCAGCTTACTGTAATAGCCCCAACTAGTTGTCCTTATGTTATCTGGCCTCCATATAGCCGGCAGTGTTCTTTCTACAACAGGAAACCTGCCTGCATCTCTCATTGGCTTACAGAATGTCAGTGGCTCGGCCTGTCCAGTGGAATAAAGTTAAAAGGCCACAACAAGGCTTCCTGTGCCATTAATTATGGGACCCCTATCTCCTTGCCAGTCTCACCTCCAGACACCAAATACTTGAACCAGTCTCAGCCACTTGTCTTCCTCCCAAATGCACAAGGATCTTACATGCACCTGGGCTTGGTGCATGCTTGGGACACAGGTCACCTCTGCCATACCACTCCCTGTCGCTATGGTCCAAGTCTGCTTATCCTGCTGACTGATGAGGGCTCCACTCCTGCACCATTGTTTCAAATAGAAGCCTCCTCTCTCACCACCACCCCCACCCCGGAGCTCCTGGAAAGGTTGGGTGTCCCTTTTCCAGGCTCCCTATCTGCTGGTTACCTCTTTCCCCCAACCAGACCGCAAACACCTTAAAGACAGAGCCTATGTCATCCTTGTCTCTGTGGTCCCAGTTCTGACTTGGCCATCACTTCCTTGGGCAGCCTTATGCAAGTTGCTTATCCGCTCTGCACACCAGTGTCCTCTCCTGCCTTCTAACATGGCCTTGCCCAATGTCAAGGTCCTACCCTGCCAAGATATTCTGTGACTTTGTCAGCCTGGACTTTTGAATGAGTAGCTGGACTCTACACTTGAGCTTTTCTCAAGGCTGGTGAGGCCCTGGGGTGGTGTCCACTTCGCCAGGCACACAGCACAGCAGCTGTCACCCACGCATCTGAAGATTGGGCCTTTTCTGCTTCTAAGACAGTTCTTTCTAGGGTATTCTCCCTCCCACCCATAAATCCTTCCTGAACTAAAACAACTTTTGGAATTGTCTTCCTGCTTCATCTAAAATGAGCTGGGACTGAAAAGGGACCTCTACCAGCACTGGTGCTAGGAAAATCTCATATTGCTTTGGTTCTTATTCTGATATGTCCTTCGCTATCTAGGAAGGCCCCCCACTCCCACCCTTTGCGGTTGGATCCCAGGCTGAGTCTGTTCAGAGGACCCCATGCATGTCTCCATTTCTTCCTCCCTCCTGCTGCATGTGCTGCCCACACCCTGCATTTGCTCTTTTGGTCGCGTCATACTCTGAGCACTCAGTTTGTTCCATGTGTCTTCTCTTCCCCACCAGATTGTGAGCTCCACAGGACAACGATGACTGATTTGGAGATGACCTATCATGGTAGGAACAGAGGGAGGCGCTGTTATTTCAATAAGGAGTGAGCAATGACACGCTGGACTGTACTCACCAAGCTGGACGCTGTGACTTCACTGCAAGAAACTCCTTTAGGGCTAATCAGGAAGTGGTCCTGCTCCTTGCTGACTCTCAACTAGAGGAAAGACACACGTTCTCAGGGGCAGGGAGGGAGAGGGGACATTTCCAAGGATATTGTGCTTGAATCCCCTCTCCCTTGAAATCCACTGCATCCAAGTCTTCCTCCAATGAACCCTTATCTCCCCACCCCCCCGCCCCCCATGAGAGATGAAGAGGATCCAGCCTTTACTAGGAGTTGGGGAAATGGAGCTACCAAAGGAATCTCACAATGATCAAGGGTAGCCCTAGATATAGACCAAAGTGACCACAGTGGTTGGAAACCTTGGAAGGGCTCAGTGCATTTTGGCCAAAGTGCATGCCAGCAATGCCATGGCCATGCTAAAGGTCAGGAGTTCTCCCTTTGAATTCCCACATGCAGTGCCCCACCCCACGCCAAGCTGCTCTCCTCACCGTAACGTAGGTGTCGCTCAGCTGGGCCCAGCCATAGAGGTCCAGGAGTCGGTAGACACTGCTGATCTTACACCGCATGAGCCGCTCCCCCTTGGCCAGGTTCAGGGAGTCGGCTGTGTGGAGGTCATTGATGGGCGTCATCATGGAGAAGTCTGCGGGGACAGGCCCAAACACTGCAGCTCTCTCAGAGTCAGGGGCTCCCATCTGCCCTCCCCTTCCTTGTTTCAATGTTCTCCCAATTCTCACTGGCACTACAACTGCACAAGAGACTTCCCAGGCAGGGAATTAAACATTATTTGATCCTTACCCAAGGGAAGACGGTCCACAGAATGAATATTTGTGCCCAATAAAGTCCTTCACTCATTTGGGTAATCATGACATTGCGTTTGGTCAAAAATCATGGTAAGACTCAAGGACATAGGGTTCTTGGAATGTCAAGCTTACCATAAATTCTAAAGATGAGCATTGAATAAATGCAAGAATAAATATCTGAATGAAAATATAAGTATATTTCATCACTTAGGTCTTTTTTTTTAGAGATGGGGGTCTCACTCTGTTATCTAGGCTGGTCTCAAACTCCTGGGTTCAAGCAATCCTCCTTCCTCAGTATCCCAAAGTGCTGAGATTATAGGCATGAGTGAGTCACCATGCCCAGTCTATCATTTAGTTTTAATGAAGACGTTATTAATCATTAAATCTTCTATTATCATGTTGTTTTAACCACACCATGTAGTAACATTTTCTGTGACTTGGAGACAGGGCAAATAGAAAGCCAAATCAAATCACAAACTCCCAGAAGTCAATGTGGTATGATGGCTGAAGGGCTGGAGGCCTCAAGCAGGCACATCTGCTCCTCTCTGGACATGCAGTCCCTTGGTTCTACGATGGTTCTTTCTGAGGACTTGGGGAGATGTGAAGCGATTTGGAAATGGACCTAGAAGGTTTGACAGTCTTGACCTCAGGGCACACAAAGGATCTACCTCACCCAGTTTATCCCATTAACCATGACAACCACTGCCTACATGCCTCAGGAAGGTAGAGCACATCTGAGTCCTGGCACTTGGATTAGTCAGCATCTAGGAACCAGTAAAATAATCAACAGGAAGGGATTCTGGCTTAAAATGTGTCTAGCTGAGAACCTTCTGATGCTGCCTCTCTTAGCTCCCCAATACGAGCTTTAATGAATTAGAATGCTCTTCGGAAGCTTTCGCTGTCTCTGTAAACTTCACTGTAACACAATGTGATGTTTGTCCTGTGTCAGGTTTGGCATTAGTTGAAGTGATGAGATGGTCTGCAACTGTGAGGACGAACTGGGTGCTGCTGGGCCAACATCCAGCAAGCAGAGCATACCTTGACTCACCCCAGGAAATGCACCCAAAGGGCCTGTGCTGACCAGACGTGATACACCTCCAAGGCACATGCCCAGTACACACAGATGACAGGGACAGTTGCGGTCCAAAGGCCCAGTTAGACAGTCAAAAGAAACAATGAAATTCTAAAGTCAAGGATTTTTCATTCAAATCGACCAGTCTGGCACCTCTGCCCCCTCTCTGGGAGATCCTCAGACAAGAAGTTGCCTCTTAGCTTCATCCCTGGCAGCAAGAAGGGAGGACATATCAAGAGCATATGGCCTTGGGCAAAGCCAGGCAGGTGAAGCTGTTACTGGGAGAGTCTTCAGACCTACCTTTCTTTGAATACTTCTGTAACGAATAACTATAGAGGCCAGAATAACTATAGAGGCCAGAACAGGTCTGAAAACACTCACTCCACCACATCCTCTGTGTCCTGCATCAAAGAGATTCCCCCTCCCCCACCACGTGGAGTTGCAGCTATGAGGATGCCCTGACCCACAGGACCAAGGGCAGGAGAAGAGAACAGGAGGGCTCAATAGGAGTTCCTGATCCCCTGAGCTTAAGAGCAGGGGATGGAGAGAGATGGGCTAAGGGGCACAAAATACAGTTAGATAGAAGGAATAAGTTCTAGTGTTTGATTGTATAGTAGGGCAACTATAGTTATGAATTTATAGTATATCTCAAAAGAGCTAAAAGTGAAGATTTGGAATTTTCCCGACATAAAGAAATGACAAATGTTTGAGGTGATGGATAGCTCAATTGTCCTGATTTGATTTCACATTGTATGCATGTATCAAAACATCACATGTACCCCATAAATATATATGACTATTATTTATCAATATAAAAAAAATTAAATATAGTACAAGTTTTAAAAAATGCTTGTTCTGATCAACCTCATGAAAGTTAGGATGGCTAAATGCCACGTTTATAAATCAGATCTAACAGAAACGTTTATTCAATTTAAGAAAACACACACAACGAGCCGGGCGTAGTAACGCACGCCTGTAGTTCCAGCTACTTGGAAGGAAGGCTGAGGCGGAAGGATCGCCGGAGCCCAGCAGGTTGAGGCTGTGGTGGCCAGGAGCGGCCACTGCACTCCAGTCTGGGTGACAGAATGAGACTCCAACTCAAAAAAAAAAGAAAAAAGAAAACACACACAAAAAAATAAAAGTCACCAAACCTCCTAAAAGCTAGGACTAGATGACACTAATGCCCCAAAAGCCTCAAATTCTAAGGCAAATGGAGCTAGAAAGAAAACAACCCATCTGGGCTTGAACTCATGACATTTGAAACTTCCCCTCTTCACAGCCCTTGACTCAGATACCCCTGGATGCGGATTAAGCAGACTTTCAGGCATCCATCTATCTTCCTGGCAGATGCTGATTGGTGAGGCAATAGAAATGCTGTTCAGCCCTATTCCTCTGTCAAGAAGAAGAGTATAAGGACAGAGATATGACAATGATGGTAGAGAATGTAACATATTTGGGAGACAAAGATCTGAAAGCCAGCATATAGATAATCAGTATTGATCAAATAGAAGAAAACATTTCTGAACTGAAAGAAGGACTTACTTCATTACAGGGCAGGAGAAGCTCATTAAAAAAGCCTACAATTATATACTTGCAGGCAACATTTCTGAAATATAAGAATAAGGGAAAAATCCACAAGCATCTAGGAAAAAAATTGGTCACCTACAAAGGAACAAGAAATAGACTGTCTCAGAGTTCTCTGTTGTGGCCAGAGAATGCCAGAAGACAATGCTACAGAAGGTTTACAAAAAACACAAAAACAGAAAACACTACAATACAGTGACTCAAAACAGATAAAAATAAAAGAAACATCAAAAGTACACCAGGCAAATATGAACCAAAAAATTAATATAGTATTAATTATTATATTATTATCAAATATTATTATCAAAGTGGAAGTCAGGCAAAACAATAGTCTCTTAGACAAAGGAGCTATCTTGTACGTCATTTTATATGAGTTAAAATTTATAAATTTATAATGAAACAATTTATAATCAGAATGAAATTTATAATGAAACTATAGCTATAAAGAATGCTTATGGCCAGGTGCAGTGGCTCACATCTGTAATCCCAGACTTGGGAGGCTGAGGTGGGAGGAATGCTTGAGCCCAGGAGTTCAACACCATGGTGAGCTATGATTGCACCACTGCGTTTCAGCCTGGATGACACTACAAGACCTTGTCTCTAAAAATAAAAATAATTTTCAAAAAAAAGAATGCTTATACTCCAAATAGTATTCCATCAAGATATATAAAGCAAGAGCTATCATAAATACAAAGGGAAATGAACAGCAAAAGCTATCATAATTACAAAGGGAAATGAACAGAAATCAAATACAATGGCAGATAGCACAACTCTCATTTTTCACAAAATCAAATACAAATGAAAATATAAATACTATGCCCTAGAGATAGTCTATACCCATAGATCATCCTAAAATGGCATTATTAGGCCACAAAGTATATCTCAATAAATCTCCAACATGGAAATTAAATGGGCCACATTTTCTAAACATAATGCAATAAAACCCAACATTACTAACAAATCTTTCAAAGAATATTCATTTAACCATTTGGAAATAAGAAAACACAATCCCAGGCAGCTCTTAAAATAAAAATAAAGTCAAAACAGCAACTGCAAGCTATTTAGAAATTACAATAAAAGAAATACTGTGTCAAATTCATGGGATAAAGCCAAACACATAAACAGAAAAAAAAATGTATAGACTTAAATGTCTTTATTATTAAATTAAATATGAAAAGAAATCAAATCAATTTTATTCTATCCTAAAAAAAAATGAGGAACAAAATAAACCAAGGAAAAGTAATGGAAAAGAATTAATAAATCTAAAAACAAATTAATGAACTAGGAAACAGGAAGAATACCATAACCAATAAGTAAATCCAAGAACCGGTTGACATGAGAAGATCTGGGAATAAACAAACATCTGGATGGTCAGGAAAGAGGAAGTCAACATACACAGTACCAGGAATGAGAATGGGATATCACCTTGTTCACAGCAGAAAGTTTAAATGGTAAAAATATTATTGTAAGTCACTCTAAAAATCTTGAAAAGCTCCATGAAATGGATTATTTTATTTAAAATGTTACCAAAATTTACCCAAGAAGTAGCAAAATAAATTTTAAAAACTCTAGACGAAACTGAGGAAAAAAAAAGTCAAAAAACCCCTAAAAATGTTACAAATCTGATGGCTTTGTAAGTGGATAATACATCTTCAAGGAATAGAAACTTCCCATATTATTTAAACTCTATCAGGGCAAAAAAAGGGGGGGAGGGGCACAGGGGATGGCTCACTCTGATTCATTTTATGAGATTCTAGCCTTAATACCAATACTAGGTGAAGACTACCCAAAAAAGTGAAACGCTGATCAATCTCATGTGTGAATATTACTGCAAACATCTTTAACATAAATCTAGCAAATCAAATCCAAAAGAGTATTGTTAAAATAAAGCATCAAGACCAGGAATGATTTATTTCAGTACTGAAAAAAAAGAGTTCAATATTCAGCAATCTGTTACTATAACTTATCACATCAACTGTTCAAGGAAATAAGAATCAATCAATACCCCAAATACATTTTATGAAATTCAGCAGCCATTTCTGAGAAAAACCCATAGTGAACTAGTAAAAAAAATATTTCCTCAACATGATAAAGAATAATTATCTCTGCTCAACCTCACTAATCATCAGGGAGATGCAAATCAAAACCATACTGAGTTACCACCTAACTCCAGGCAGAATGGTAATTATCAACAACTCAAAAAATAACAGCTGCTGGAGAGGGTGTGGCGAAAAGGGAACACTTCTACACTGTTGATGGGAGTGCAAACTAGTGAAACCTCTGTGGAAAGCAGTGTGGCGATTCCTAAAAGCTCTAAAAATCGACCTTCCATATGATCCTGCAATCCCCCTACTGGGAATATACCCTGAAGAACTCAAATCACTCTGTAAAAAAGATACCTGCACACGTATGTTTATCGCAGCGTTGTTCACAATAGCAAGAACCTGGAAACAACCATGCTGCCCATCAAAAGAGGACTGGATTAAAAAAATGTGGTACATATACACGATGGAATACTACGCAGCCATAAAAAAGAACAAAATCATGAACTTCGCAGCAACCTGGATGGAACTAGAGTCTATAATACTAAGTGACCTCTCACAGAAACAAAGATCCGAGTATCACATGTTCTCACTCATATAATGGACCTTGAACATCCAATGTAATACTATAAGAAAATGACTGACGGTACTGGGAAACTATGGGGGTGGGAGAGGGATGGGATTAACAGTAGCAAATATCTGCCTGGGGATGGGAAAACACCTCTTATCAACAGGGTGCCTGAATGATACGTAATTGTACACCTAACCCTTAACTGTACCCCACAAAACCATAATAACAAATATTGATAAAAAAAAAGAAAGAATAACTATCTCAAACCCTTGTGGTAAAACAATTTCCATTAAAGCCAGAAAGAAGACAAGGATGGCTATCCTCTAATCTATTATTAAGCATTGTTCTGAAAGTTCTAACAGATGCAATAAGAAAACTGAAAAAAATAAACAAGTAAATATTTAAATGAAGGAAGCAAAATGACAATTATTTGCAGATTATGTGTCTTTTCTATATACAAAACCCAAAAGAATTAACTGAGAAGATATAAGAATTTAAGTAAGAGTTCAATAAGGGGTTAGTTTAAATATATTTTATATATATATATATTTGATATATATAAAAGAATGGTTATGCTCAGAATAATATTGATATACAAATTTATATATATGAATTGATATATACATATATATCAATTTCCCTTAAATGAGAGCTATAGCCAGAAATAAATTGAATAGAGAGAAAAATTCATTTAAAGTAACAAAGTTGCAAAAAACAAATAAATTTAACAAGAATTTAGTAGGAACTATATGAAAATAACTACAAAACTTCTGATGACTATTAAAGAAGACAAATAAATAGAAGACATACCTCATTTCTGAAAAGATTTAAAATTCATTCATGCAAATATCTTGAAGCATCTACAATGTGTCAGATACTATTCTAAGTCCAGGACACTGTTCTAGGATATTGCAGTGAACCAAATGCACATTTCCCCTGTGGAGCTTACATTCTAATATATAATTATAAATTTATGAATTCTTCACCGAATTAATGTATTCATTTCATGTAGTCCTGATTAAGATCCCAAAAGGAATTTTTAAGGTAGATGGGGGTTCTTGACGAGATATTTCTAAAGTTATTTTAAATAATAAATTTACGCTGGGCATGGTGGCTCACACCTATACTTCCAGCACTTTGGGAGGCCAAGGGGAGAGGATTGCTTGAGCCCATAGGTTCAAGATCAGTCTAGGCAACATAGTGAGACTGCATCTCCACAAAAAGTTTAAAAAGATTAATCCAGCATGGTGGTGCATGCCTGTAGGCCCAGCTACTTGGGAGACTCAGGTGGAGTCTCCAACACCTGAGCCCCGGATGTTGAGGCTGTGGGGAGCTATGATTGGGCCACTGCATTCCAGCCTGGGCAACAGAGTGAGATCCTGACTTTAACAACAACAACAACTTATACAAACAGTTAAGAAGAACTGACAAATAAATAGTTAAGGGTTTTTTTCTATTAGATGATAAAACATGGGAAAGGTGTTTCTAAGCACACAATTAAAAGCAGAACACACAATGAAAAATTGCAATGGATGCAACTACCTGGAAATTAAAGAATTCTACAAGACAGAAAAATACCATGAACAAAATTAAAAGGCAAAGGAGAAACTGGAAGAAATTGCAACATATTTGACAGATAATGGGAAAACAGCCTTACTTTCTAAAGATGTGAAAACCTATAAAAAAGAGTATATTTATAGGAAAATAAGCAAAAGGATACAAATAGGCAATCTACTATAGATGGTAATATGCACTATGGACCACAGAAGGAGAAATGGGTACTCTATTGAACTGCTGTTGGGACTGCAATTTGGATCCATTTCTCTTTCTCCAGGAGAGAGAAAGAATGTTATTTGCCATTATGCATTGAAGTCTTTAAAACATGCATGTACTTCAATCCAGCAATTCTACATCTAGTAATTAATCTTAAGAAAGTAGTCATGAGTAGAATCTCAGATTTATTTACAAGTATGTTTATTACATTGCTGTTCAAAATAGCAAAAATTTGCAAACAACTTACAAGTCCAACAGAGAGAAATTGATTAACTAGCATGTATCCACCAAAAATTATGCTCTAGAAAAATACTTTTATGTGAAAAGTTAGTCAAAATATGTTGTTATTAAAATGATATGTATAATGTGATTACATCTTTGTCTGCATAATCTATATATGTTCAGAAAAAAGGACTGAACAGATATATGCTCACCAAAATATTGGTAATAGTAACTTGGAGGTTTTAAGAATACTATAGTAATTTCGGCTTCCTTTCTTGGCTATCTTCACAATTTTCAACTATAATCCTACATTAAACTTGTTGGGGGGGTATTTTTTTTTTTTTATGCTTGTTTTTTAGAGGTTGTTGGCAGAGCTGCTGAGCCCAGGAAGGTGGGTTCTTGTATAGCCCTGACTGCTCTCGACCCTTGTCTATGAAATCAGGTTGGCCTGTCTAGTGTGGGCATGGAGACACCAGCTTTCCTCCCATCTCCTGAAGTCACCTTCATTCCTCCCATTCCTGGCATCAGGGATAATTCTTCTGTGGATCTTTAATGCATAGCAACATCAGAAGCAGAGTCAGGTTCCTCTCTGGCCACTGCTGAGCTCCCCAAGGTCTGACAATGCAACCGCGCTGCTTGCTCTGTAGCCTGGCAACCAGATGCTTCTTGCTGCTCCTTCCTCTCTTCCCCACCCCACCTCTCCACCTCTGCTCCTGGAGCTCCCCAGACACCACGTACTCATGGAAGACGTTGGGAAGACTGCTTGGGAGGTGCTGGCCATGAAGTCCGCGATCTGCCGCAGAGCCCAGATGTTGGAGGAGTTGTTCCCCTTCTTCATCTGCTCCTGGATGAGGCCTTCCAGTTCCTCCCTGAAAGACTAAAGCAGGCCCCGAGGTGCTGGTCCCCCATAGCCTCTCACACAGGAGACTGAGTCCCCACCGACCCAGCTGCTGAATAATGAACTTTTCCAAGTGCCCAACCCTTGCCTCTGGGTCAGCTGAACCAGGGCCATGCTCAAGATCCCCGGCCCCAGGAGACACTGTGCAATTCCACTGGGACCCCGGGATCCTCCCCAGATTGCTGTGTGGAAAGCAACAAAGAGATGCTGGGAAAGGATCCTGTGTTCCCTTGCCTTGTGGGTGGAAATCCAGATTCCAGGCCCTTCCTGTGTATGAGATGAAGACTCCCTCCCCCCCATCAGATATGGCAAGACTTCACTTGGGTAATTAACATTTTTAAAGGCAGAACTGCATGAAAAAGAGTGCCATCTTTCCTCTCCAGTCGCCATGCCTATGGCTGCTCTGGGCCTCAGTGTCCTCATGTGCTTAATGAAAGGGTAGAAGGGAAGAGCTGAAGGACTGGTGACTTCGGAGAGCAAATTCCCTTCTGATGTCAGACTCTAAGCCTGGCTTTGCAGACCACTAGGCCATAAGCAAGGCATCCTGCCCACCAGGTGACAGCAGGAACTCAAGAGGAAATAGGGAGTTGCTAAGGCGGTGGCGAACTTATCAAAGGACAAACGGAAGCAGGAAAGTCCTCTGATCCCCATTCCCTGCCTGGGCCCCCAAATCCTGGACCGGTGCTGTTTAACTCTGCCACCTCTCCTACCCCCGTCATCCCCGGTAGTCACATTCTGGAGGTTTCCCCAGGGGCTCCTCACCCCGATGCTTTCAGCACCTGCTGTATTCCCCCAAGCTCCCCAACACCATGCCACTACACCTCAGGCCCAATCCCTGGTGTTGCTCCAAGAGGCCTGAGCATTCATCGTGCCTCTCAGCTAGGGCCACACACAGCCCACAGGTCTTGGATCCCCGGAAGCCCAGGGGGACTGAAGCAGAGCTGGGCCCACCCTTCTGAGCCCATCCTAGCAAGTGCCTGGATGCCAGTTCTGCCTCTGGGCCTCCCAACCCTTAGGGTCACGTGCTGTTTCCTGAGGCCCTCCAAGCTCTACAGCCCTTGGATGTCCCTTGCCTCCTTCACATTGATCTCCCTCTTCCCACCCAAGGGCCGGATCACCCTCCTCCCTCAAGTGGTCCTCGAGGCCCAGGCTCTGGCCTTCTCAAGGCACCACCTGCCTCAAGGAGGAGCTCTGTGCCCATGCCAGGCAGGGCCCGAAAGACCTCAAGTTGGGAGCAACAAGGGTGATTCCCAACTTACCTTTCCTTCTTCCCCCATCCCATGTCCCTGTTAAGCTGCACACTCTTCCCACACCATGAGGCTTCCAGGCCCTCCTCAACCCCACTCTATGCCTGTCAAGGCCTGATTTGTCCAGATAGTGAGGTCTTGCTTTGTGGAGTTCAGGAAAAAGATCCCCAAGCCTTCTTTGGGGCGTCCCCCTTCAAGTCTCCATTTTACATGGGTTTGTGTGTTCACTGTTACAGCTTTTGGTGAGAAGGGAGACTGGAAACCCAGGCTCAGAAGGGGCCCGAGAAACGGAGAGAGGGTCTCCTATCTCTGGGTCCCACCTCCCCCCCCACTGGGCCAAACTCCCTACACACAAACCAGGTCCTGCCATCTACCAGTGACGAGGGAGAGACTCAAACGCCTAGGTGACCAGCCGACCCTGAGCACGGGAAAGAGAGGTTGTTCGCCTTCCAAGCTCCCGCTTAGGAATCAGCGCCCGGCCCTCTCTTCCCCGCCCGCCCCCCTGAAGCCCCTCCCCGACGGGGCGGGGTCGGCCCACTCACCGGGCTCTGCAGGATCATGGTGACACGCTTCTTCTGCTCCATCAGGTTGAAGTCTTGCCGCAGGTCCGCTGCCCGATTGCGAAGGCGCATGTACTCGGGGTCGTCCTCAGAGAAGCGGTCAAAGAAGGGCTGCCCTTGGGGAGGCGGCGGGGAGGCAGCCTCGGGGACCGTCTCTTCGCTCATTTTCCTGGTGGCTTTGCAAGCCGCTCCTGGAGCCCTTCAGAGAAAGGGGCAGAAGAGGCCGGGATGTCAGCAGCTGCCCGGTCTGCCAATCTGCGGGGGGCGCCAAGGCACCATCGGACTAAATCAAAAACATGGGCTCAGCCGGGCTCGGTGGCTCAGCCTGTAACCCCACGCCTTTGGGAGGCTGAGGTGAGTGGATTGCCTGAGCCCGCGGGTTCGAGACCCGCCTGGGCAACTTGGCGAGACCTCATCTCCACAACAAATCAAAAATTAGCCGGGCGTGGTAGCGCGCGCCTGTAATCCTGGCTACTTGGAAGACTGAGGCGGGAGGATCACCAGAGCCCAGCAGGTCCAGGCTGCGGTGGCTGGGAGTGGCCGGCCACTGCACTCCAGTCTGGGCGACAGAGTGAGACTCCAATTCAAAAAAAACAACAACATGGACTCAGGTGTCCATCGCCCTTTTCTAACTGGCCAGCCTTTAACTGGTCACACGCCCCTTGGAGCAGATCGATCCCCCGGTGCAAACTTGACCTGCAGAACTTTTTTGAGCATTTCTGTGATGCATAACTACATTTCCTGGGAATCAGTACTTCATCTGAAATGACAACCCTTTAATAAGCCTCCTCAAAAATTACGGTGGGCAATTCACAAAAGAACACTACTAACTGCTAAACAGGAACTACTAAACTCACTACCCAAAGAGAATAGGAATTGCTAAAACATGGGAAGCACATTGCTCGGTGCTTTCGTTCACAATGTGGGCTTCACTTTGGCCCCGGGAAAGGAATTATTGGTGAATCTGCTTCCATAAAACATGCCTTAATGCAGAATCAGATTCTTATTCCGAGTTTAAAGTTCATTAATTTATTATTTTCTCCCAACCCCTGCTCAGTTCACATTGAGAAACAAAGACTATGGCGTGTAAGGGTGCCATGCCCCCTGGCTGCGGAAGTCCCACACACTGTCTAAACCTGATCCCTCGAGCGAGAGTCAGGGCGGCTTTTGCAGAGTCAAGTTGGGGAAAAGCCGCATATTCTTTCTCCTCAACCACGCTTTTTTAAATGCATGAATTGTGAATGAAGGTTTGTCTTCCACTGCTATATACTGGAGTCCTTCCGAGGAATGAGGCTGCAGCTCCAGCCTTCACTTCCCAGCAGTGGAGTTTGGCCAAGCAAGTCTCCCTTCGAGTGTCATCACAAGTCTGTCCTGTGCCCCTTCCGTCCTCAGGGCAGCCCCACAGGGCGTTAGCCTTCTCCCTGCTGGCTGATTCTCTTCTCAGCAAAGGAAGGCGTGTACTTTGAGCAATAATTCATTTTGAAAATACGAGGGGGCCCTCAAAAAACCAGAATTATGTTTTGGAGGGCAGGCCCCTTGTGGTACGGGTTTCCCCCAGTAGGCAAGTGTTCTAGGAACCCATCGGCATCGGTGTACCAGCTAGCGTTGTTGTGAGAGGCTGTGTTCGGCTTCGGTGAATTTTTTCTTGGAGGTTGTTTTTAACACTTTGCCCATTTCATGATGGATGATTTGCACAAACAACCTGCTCACACTGTGCTGAGTGTTCAGCAGTTTTTGACCAAAACTGGCATGACCCCCAGGTCCTCCCTATTCACCCTATCTCACCCCAGTGACTTTATTTTTGTTTCTCCAGTGAAAAAAGTCCTCAAAGGGAAACATTTTGCCAACGTGGAAGAGGTAAAACCAAAAAACGGCAGAAGCACTAAAAGGCATCAAAATCGATGAGTTCAAAAACTGTTTTGAGCAATGGAAAAAGCATCTCAATAGGTATATTGCATCAAATGGAAAGTACTTTGAAGGGGACTGAAGTTTAAACATATAAGAATAAATACATGATTTTTTATAAATAAATTCCGGATTTTATTGGATCCCCCTTGTATATATGGAGATACAAATAAAAGGGCATTAAACGGGTCCACGACACCTGGGTTCTTATCCATAACCTGCCACTCTTTGCTTTGTCCCCATGGGCTCCTATTCCATGAGGAGGTGGAGTGCTCTCTTGTTCTTTGGGAAAATGCTCCTGGTCTCCCAGATCCTATCTGTCTTTTGCCCTCAGCTGGCCAGTCCTGGCCCCAGCCTCACCCACCATTCTGGAAGGCCAGCAGCTCATTACAAAGGAGGCCTTGCTGATGGCCAGAAGAGCATGTTCTTACTGTCCCTGAGCTCCCGGTACCTATTCTTCTACGGTCAGGACTCTCCCCTCTACCTTTACAGTCTCTCTGGATGAGGTGGATGGTGGAAGATGCAATGGGTAAGATCAGAGAGGACAGTGGGGGCCCACCCTATCAGCCTAGAATACCCAGATAGTTATTGTCTGCATTCTTCCCTTGGGGGAAAGGCAAACAGGAAGTTTAAGAGAAGGTGCATGGACAGGGTCAGGTGTTGGCCTGAACCCTCAGCCTTGAGCAGTGGTTCTCAACCTTGGGTGTACATTGGAATCAGCTGGGGAACTTTAAAATCTATTGATGCCAGAGGTTCTACTATAATTAGTCTAAGATGTGGCCTGGACATCAAGATTTTCAAATGCTCCCCGGGTGATTCTAATGAGCAGCCAGGATTGAAATATCACAAGCTAGATGTTAATGGCTGTAACATGTAAGATGGCACAAAACTTCATGTGTCTAACTCTCCCGCCACGGGTTCCTCCTCCCACTCAAACCACCACCTGCCAACTTACACTTAGCCTAGAACATGCTAAATTTAGCCTAAAGTTGTGTCTTTACATATTTCAAGTGTGGCCTAAAGGTTTATCAACACATAATAAACTATAACCCAATTTGGTGTGTAAATAGACTGTAGCCGACTCTTGTAACAATCAGAGAGTCTCAGCTAATCCTACAGCCAAATTTTGGCTGATCGCAGTTGGCTGACTATTCAACCATGTTCAGATAAGGCAAACACAGAGCCATAACCAATCCAGCTGTTTCTGTACCTCACTTCTGTTTTCTGTAGGTCACTGTTCTTTTTCTGCCCATAAACATTATCTGACCATGTGGCAGCCCTGGAATGCCTCTAAAACTATTCTGGTTCTGGGGACTGCCCAATGTGAATCATTCTTTGCTTAATTAAACTCTGTTAAATTTAATTTCTCTAAAGTTTTTCTTTTAACAATCAGCAGAAGTGCTCCAAATGCCACCACAGCCTGCTTCTGCAAGGCTGCCAAGTCATGACCTCGGATCTTAATTCTTCCACTAATTAGTCATATTTTTATGAAAGCACTTACCAGATCTCTCCCAACCAACACAACCCTTACCAGTCCTGTTGATGAGATTTAGCAACAGGGATGGAGTTGGAGGTTGAGGATGAGGGAAGGAATCTGCTGGGGGTGGCAACCCCAATTTTTTTTTCCTAAAGATTGTTTTAACAGATTTGGCAAGTTGCTAGAATAGTTCTGGTGTATTTAGTAACATTTAAATCCAGACCTCTTCCTTTCATCTAAATGAAGAAAGGGTGATTGACTCTGCCTGGGATGTTTCTGGTGGAATTAGCTCTGAACTAGAAGTCAGAGACCTGCATAGGCATGGGTCTCACCTTTGTCCACCTTTGTAAAAGGGCGTGAACAGAATGACCTCTGGGGTCCCTTTGTGGAGAGCGCGGCCTGAGCCAAGATGGCGCCCGGGACCTCTGCCAAGTCCCATGATTAGGCGCATGATATACCGCCGGGCCCTCCTTCACTGCGCACCGCGCAAGTGCAACGCTGCTGAGCCTATGAACTGCTGACACGCTGGAACGGGACTTGTGGGTGGAGACCAAGGGATATAAGTACGGGACAACGGGGGAGAAGCTAGAAGAAGCTAGAAGAAGAAGAGAAGAAGCTGGCATGGTGTAAAGGCTGAATAAACCGCTTTGAGAAGAACACGTTGTTGTTGCCTCCTTCCTGCTGGTCAGGGGTGAGCGACATCCCTTTCTGCTCTGATATTATACGATTGATCTGAGTTGGAAGCAGATAGATTCATGTAGTAAAGGCAGAGGGTGGAAGACCTGGGTGTCCTAGAGCAAGAGACCTTCCCACTTCCTCCAGGGCCTCTCCCTCAAGCCAAAAGAGAAACATCGCACCTGCAAAGAACACACATGAGCAACTGACATTGGCCCTGAGGGTAAAGTCAATTCCACCATAAGGGGCTGGTTAAGAATACATTACCTCTGTCATGCCTCACCCCTGGATCTGGGGGGGTGAGAAGGGACAGCAGAGTCAAACACAATGCGACGTCATTGGTCCCCACCCAGATTCTCTGGGGCAGGCAGCACAGCAGGTCAAAATTCTTCCAGAGACAGCATCCCACCGAATTCCTCCCCTTCTCTTTTTAGTGGCTCATTGTGGCAAATTCATTACCTTCGGCACTTTCAAAGTCCTGAACCTTTCATGTTATATTTGAAACAGTAGCAAGCACAACCCCTCTCCCCTGTGAGTTCAGTGGATGTGAACTCCCTGCATCCCTAGGCCTTCAGGCCCCACCAGCTCCAGAACCACCTGAACTCAGCTTCTCGGGACTGGGATTGCTTTGGATGGCACAGCCTGGTACTGAGGCTTCCTGGCATTAAGCCCTCTCCATCCAAGCAGGAAAAGGCCGATCCTCTCCTCTTCCCTATGGAGTGGCTGTATTTCCCCAGAATGGGTCTGTGAAGGCTGTGCAGCAGCTCTTCCTGCCCTGAAGCATGAGGAACCGAGACGCTCTGGGCCTGATGGCCAGGAGTTCACACCGCCACAGCCAGGAGTTCACACCGCCACGCCCAGGGACCTGCCTTTTCTTTTTAGAGCCCAGAGGCGCTCCAACGGGGGTGGCATAGAATATGCAAGCCCTGAATCCATCACCACGACCACATGGACCTGGGCAAACCCTTTGGCTTTGTGAATCAAAGACATCTTTTTGTGTTCTTTCCTTCCCTCTCCCAAAATGCCGTGTAGATGATCAAAGTTATATCCAGCATGGCTTAGTATTAAAAGCAAAGACTCAGGAACAAGATTAATTGGATTCAAACCATAGCTATGCCACTTACTAGCTGTGCGATCTTGGGCTGCTTAACTTGTGCCTCAGTTTCCACGCATATAAAATGGGAATTCCAAGAATTTATGTCAAATGGCGGTTGTGAGGCTTAGCCAAGTTAATGTATGTGAAGCACTTGAAACAGGGCCTGGTACATAGCAAGTACTATGACCTACTTACTCTTGTTATGCATCATTTAGGGGCTAGAATCATCTTGCCATTAGGAATTCAAGTGAAGAGAGGCTTGTGTCAATTATAAACAGGTGCACACTAAATAACTGTAATTATGTGTTTTAGTCCAAAAAATTAATTCAATCTTGAACTACACTGACAAAAAGAAAAACAACCAGAAAAAGACTGAGAATGCCTCATTTTCCAACCAGATAATGAGAACATGTCAACCTGAATATCCCCAAAAAAGGAGGCTAAGCAGGATGCTGAAGATCAGAGGAGGCCAGCGTTTGTTGAGCCAGGTGTGATGTAAGAAAGAATATATCTGGTCTTGCCCCTTGTTCCTGGCACAGAGCTTCAAAAACCTTTGGAATTTCTAAAATGTCCAAAATGCAGGAGTGTCTTTTGTTGTTCATAATGAGCTTCCTTCAACCAAACCTGAGTTTGCACTAGTGAAGTGACTCATGGTGGGCCCTTAAATAGTTTCAAGGGAGGATCTGGCCACTCCAGAAAGACCAAGCACGTGAGTAGAAGGGTGCAGCTTCAGCTCTACCCCTGGCCTTCAAGAGGGGGAGAGGGGCTAGTGTCAAGTGATTTAATCAGTCATGCCTCTATAATGAAGCCCCTTGGAAAGAAGCAAACAAACAAATAGAAACTCTGGACACTGAGGCTTGGGGGAGCTTCCTGCTTGGGGAACATGCTGATGTTCTGGGAGAGTGATGTGCTGGATTCCACACGGAGAGAGGCTGACAACTCTGTGCCCCACGTCCCGGGCCCTGACCTATACATCGCTTGCATTGGAGTGTTCCCAAGTTGTATCCTTTAAAATGAAACTGTGATTAAAAGTACAGTGTTTTTAGTGAGTTCTGTGAATCATTCTAATGAATTACTGAACCTGAAGAGGGGCCATGGGAACCCCTAATTCATAGCTAAGTCAGTCAGGAGTGCGAGTGGCCTGGGGACCCCACTTGTCCTTTCACTTGTGGCAGTTAATTTGTGTGCCCTTTAGCTCAAGGTAATTTATGTCAGAATTGAATTGAACTGTAGGACAGTCAGTTGGTGACACAGAATTGGTGACATAACATCACCAGGCAACTTTTATTCATGATTTATTTTCATTCCTAGGAGGCAGATACCAATGTCCCAGATTTACAGATAAAGCAAGTGATCACAGAGATGCTAACTAATTTGCCCAAGGTCACACGGACAAGAGTGGAGTCAGGATCTCAGCCAGGTCTGTCTCTGGCCCCAGATCCTACTCCTCACCACTCCATCATATTGTCCCCGAACATCTGTTGGGCAGCCATGTGGAAGGAGGATTAGGCTGATTCCCTAGAGCTGCAGGGGCTAGAACTAGGAAGCCAGGTGTTGTTACAGACAGGCAGATTGTCACTGAGGGCATGAGGGGGAACATTCTAACAGCAGGAGCTGCTCAGTAACAGGAAGATGGAACAGGAGGCCTTGTCAGGTGGTGAGTTCTCTCTACTAGAAGTCAGAGTGACCACAGGATGCTGAAGAGGAGTTTCTGCACTTGCTGGGGCAGGGGCAGGAATGACTTCTGAGGTCCCTCAGATTCTGTGGTAGTTCTTGAGTCAGCAGGATAGGAGGAGTTCATGGCGATGACCTGAACTCGTCTTCATGCGATGGACCCCACCAAAAAGTGCCCATCACCCCCCCATCGCCACCAAAAATGACTGCTTACTTACCGGGAGGCTGGTCTGCCCTGTCCAAGTTTCTTTCCACTCAGTGCTCGGTCTGCACCCCCCAGTCCGCTCTCAGGGGCGCCAGACACATCTACACAACCTCAAACATTCAGATGGAAACTGGAAAACACAAACACAAACAAACATCAGGGCCTTGTCTGTACCACCATGATTCTTTACCCGATTTATGTTAAGGATGGCTGGGAAATTCTTTAAAATGAACTTGAAATGAATTTTTATTTTAAAGGCAAATTATGTCTATAGAAAGGTAAAGGAAGCCTCATTATCTTTAAGATTGGGATCAAAATTCCTTTTAAAGAGAGGAATTGGGAAATCCCTTTGCTGAGTGCTGGCTGGAAGAGCCTTAGAGGAAAGAGGCTGCTCTGGCCCGGTAGAGGAAGCATGAGCCTAGAGGGGTCACATGTTGCTAGACTGGAAGAGTCTCCTTTTCTGAAACCCCCAGAACACTTCACTAACAGCTACTAAACTCACAGGTGCTGATGTGAGCGATTTTTGGATGCAGCCCAAGAGGCAGATGCAGCCTGAAGAGTATCAAGCCCCACGAACATGGGAGAGTTTTAGATTTGCACAGGCTATGGATCGGTGGATTCAAGACAATTTCACCTGGAGTTCAAGGAGAAGAAAGGCCCCCAGCTAATACCTGGATAATAGGTCCTAAAGTACTACTGCAGGAGGATGATCAAATTGTTAATACCTTACAAACAAGGATGAGTTACGATGCCAAAAATCCTGGGGATCAAGGTCTTCAAAGTGTTAGTCACCAAAATGTTTCAAGGAAAAAAGAGACAAGTGATGACAAATGGTAGTTTTCCATTTTCACTTGGACACTCTGTTGTTCAGACCCAGAGCCGCTGGGGGCTGTCTCACCCAGGACTGGCAGCATCCCTGACTACCCTTTGCCCTGCCAGCCGCCAGCCATGGGTCTGGGTTCACTGGCAGCTCAGCTCCATGCCTGACCAAAGCCGTTCAGAGTACAGTCATTTGAGGAGACATGTCCCACCTATGAGGAGCAGGGAGAATTTGTTGTGGTAGGTACTGTGTGCTTGTGGGGGTCCCGGACACCTTCACACCCACTGAGGCTCAGCCTCCATCTCAACCGGGAGGCCCAGGGCTCAGCATTTCAATGTCTGGGTGGTCCCCAACTCCAGTCTTGATGCTCACCCTTCTAGTTAGGGTCTGGGAAGTTGCGTTCAAGAGCTAAGATCTGTGTTATATATATCCAGTGCCAACTGGAGTCCTCCTGCCAGTGGTTTTATTTTTAGCTAGAACAGGGTCATACCTACCACTTGATGCCACCTCTGTCCAATGCCCTTCCTTCCAGGGCTGACCCCAGAGCAGGGTTTGCTAACATATGTCCACTGTCTTCCCTAAGGATCAAACCTGCAGCTAGATAAGTTGTCTCACCTCAAGCACCAGCTTCCTCCCCTTCCCTGGGAGACCGGAAGATCAGAGGCTGCCCTGTGGCCACAGCCTGCTAAAATCTGAATTTTCAGAGTCTGGGCTACTTTTTTGTGTCCACTAATAAAATTAATCCTTTGCCCCCAGAAGTGTACTGTGCCATTCATGTAAGAAGGCAGACATCTGTCCCCCAGATAAATATACACTAAAAAAAAAACAAGTCCCAGCCGGGCTCGGTGGCTCAGCCTGTAATCCTGCGCCTTTGGGAGGCTGAGGTGAGTGGATTGCCTGAGCCTGAGGGTTCGAGACCCGCCTGGGCAGCAAGACCTCATCTCTACAGTAAATCAAAAAATCAGCCGGGCGTGGTAGTGCATGCCTGTAATTCCAGCTACTTGGAAGGCTGGGGTGGAAGGATTGCCGGAGCCCAGCAGGCGAGGCTGCGGTGGCCGGGAGCGGCCACTGCACTCCAGTGTGGGCGACCCAGTGAGACCCCAACTCAAAAACAAAAAACAAAAACAAGTCCCATTCCAAATTCCACTGATGCTGAAAGTCCACGATCAGAGCTCTATTCCTTGAGTTATGGTGATATACATCCACTGATTAAAAGGAAAACAACCCTGAGAGGTATTGGAGGCAAATGTGTTATCTGTAAACACATCATCCTATGGCAATGAAACTGTCAAATCTCTGACTGCAGAGTCTACCTGAGCAGGGCTAGAAGAGACACCAGATCTGCAAGTCTTAGTGAGGGAAAGAGAACAGAAAGAGGACTGATGCAAAGGCCAATTGAGAGGGGCCCCAGCACCTGGGACAGGGATGCTGCCCTTGGAGCCTCAAAGACCCTGACCCGAGAGAACCCTCTGAGCCTGCCCTAACTGCAAGCCCAGCATCACCCCTACTCAGCCTTTGGCTTCCCAGTACATGCTTTGAGAGCCTTGCTCCTCCAGTCTTCCATCCACCCACGGTCCTCAGGCGAACTGAGAAGCAAAACCAGTGTCAGCTGTGGTGCCCCGTGTAATGAGAACAGGTGCCTGACATCCCGCGGGTGGTTCAGAAGGCACCAAGGGTATGGCCCCACAGAGCACCCGTTCCCTGCTCTCAGTGTGCAGAAAAGCTCGGCTGCCAGGCAGGAAGAGTTAGGACATGGAAATCTAGTCTTTGTTAGCTGCCCACTAGACTGTGAACCCCGTCGAAGACATTAAAACACTCAGGGACCTTTGCCCACTGGCAGGTCCTGCAGTCAGCTTAAAATCAACCTGCAAATGCACCATCTCTTCTACTCACCCCGCACCACAGTTTCCCCCTCCCTAGCCAGCCCCACCAACCAGTCGCCCCACGACAAAGGCCTGAGAGGCAGCCTTGACCCCTCTTCTTGCCCTGCCCATTCGGTCACCAACGTCTCTGACTTAATGCCCTAAATATTTCCCCACTCGGAGCACCATGCCTGAATCATGCCTCTGTCTCTCCTTTCTTTCCTGGTTTCTGGTCCATGATCCTCTCTTGTCCATGGTCCAAACTGTCACCAAAGTTACTGGTCTAAAAATGCTACTAATCTGGCCCATGTCTGTCCTGCCCTGCTAAAACCCATCCCTGTTACCAGGGGCAGGGTTCCTTAATTTTTTTTTTTTTTTTTTTTACATTCCTGCTCTTCCAGCTAACACTTAGCTTTAGGTTCTATTACAAAAAGGGCAGGTATTCATTTCATGTTTTCCAAATATAAAATTTTAAATCTGAATTTGCTTTATCAAACCAAATGCATGCTCCATGTTAAAAATTCAAGCCCATCCACCCCTCTGTCCAGCCCCTTCTCCTTAAATGGCCACTCTGGAGGATACGGTCAAGACTCAGCCGACCCCCAGGGTCCCCTGGACTTCTCAGCACCCACCCCACCCTCCAGGTGCTATTTGCAGGACCCAAGAGGCATAGAGCAGATTCTTTATGGGTGCTGTGCCTGCTGGGAACACCCTTTCCTCTTTTTTTTTTTTTTTGAGTTGGAATCTCACTCCATTGACCAGCCTGGAATGCAGTGGCACGCTCACAGCCACCCCATCGTCAACCTGCCAGGATTCGGCGGTCCTTCCGCCTCAGCCTTCTGAGTAGCCAGAACTACAGGCGTGCGCTACCATGCCCGGCTATTTTTTATTTTATTGTAGAGATGAGGTCTCTCCAAGTTGCCCAGGCTGGTCTCAAACCCGCGGGCGCAGGCAATCCACTCACCTCGGCCTCCCAAAGTGCTGGGATGACAGGCTGAGCCACCAAGCCCAGCCTCACCCTTTCCTCTTTACCTCCTCTCTTCGGTTCAGGTATCTCACCTCCTCTCTCGGGCTCTCACATCACTTTCACTCACCTTTTCCATCCCATTTGCAACCCACTCTGTTACCCTGTGAGCTCCTAGCAGTCAGAACTGTGTCTTTGGCATTTCTGTCCCAGTTGCCACAGGGACTGGTGCTAGGTTGGTGCTGGATAAATGTTAGTTGAAACAAAACGCAACAAACAGTGAACTGGGAAGAGTTAGGCCAGCTTAACAAAGCAGCACTGTCCAGTCCTTGGGGTCCCAGAGCAAGTGAGGCCTGCAGAGAGCTCACAGCACAGTGTGAGGAGAAGGACCCCGAAGCTGCCCACTTCAGGGTCCAGTGCTGAGTGTTAATGGAGGAGTGCGAGGAGGTGCCCTTATGCCTAAATCACCTCCTCTCAAAGCGTTCTTTTGGTGTAGAACCCAGTGACCGGCCCCTCCAGTCACCCTTCTTGCCTGATTTGAAGGAGAATCCCAGCAAGTGACTGCAACTCTCACACTGTCAAATCCAACGCTCTTTAGGTGGAGATGGAGAAGGTAATATTACACATAACACATCACGCATGGCAATCCCCTCACCTCTCCCATCAGCTCTCCCAAGTTCAGTCTCGCCTCTTCTCTGCCTCTTACCTCTTCCCTAGAGCACCCACTCCCCTGCCTTGCCCGGGGGCTCCCCTCTCTGCAGAGGGGAGTCCCAGAGCTCCCTCCTAGCATGGCCAGTTCACTTCCTCACACCTCTGGTCCCTCCTCAGCAAAGCCCCTGCTCGGGACCGGCCTGATAGGACAGCAGCTAGGGATTGCAAATCATGAAACATGCTCCCTGTCACCAAGCATTTCCTTCCTTGTCCCACTGAAGACCAAGTATATGGAACCACTGGCGTATGAAACCGCATTTCTATGGATTGTTCCTTGTGGCTATCAAAGGAATGAAAGGTCTATACAGAGAGTAACAGATGCCCAAGCTGTCCGAATTTTGTTAAAATCTGCCAAAGTTCCATGTGCCTGTAGAGGCGGTAGGTGCCATCTCCTGCCACCTCAGTGGGGCATCTCCAGACAGGAGCAGACAGTTTGTGTGGCTCAGCACCCACAGCCCCAAGTGGAAAGACAGCACAAGCTGCCACAGCCACAGGCACGGCCCCTTGACAGTGCCAGCCTCTGAAAGCCCCAGGCCCTGACCCCACGGGTCAGCTCCGTGTAAGGCCTTAACTCGAAGTCAGAACCAAAACTCACCGATCTCCGAATGAGCCTCCCACAAGTGAGAGAGGAGGCGGTCATGGCTGTGCTGCTGCTACTTTGCAGAATAAAAAGAGTCATTTGAATAAAGGACTGGGCCACACCCTGCCTGGTGTGTTTAGATAAAGAGAACGCTCATGTCTCTGGGTGGTGGGATTACAGGGGAAGTTTATCATCATCTCTTCACAGGCTTCTGAATTTTCCAAAGTTCTACATTAGGTATTAACTACTGTGATCATTTAGGCCAAAAATAGTTGAAATGAAGAAAGGGAGAGGAAACAAGAGAGCAGTGGTAGAGTTTCTTTATGTCCATCCCAGAAAGCCCTTGGTTGGAAGACTCTTTTAACCCTGTGATTGCTACAGACCCAAGAAGTACTTACATCTACACATCCCTGATGCATACTTTCCTGGTGAAGTCAAGTGAATTTTTTTTTTAAATCAATTTTTTTATTTTGATTTTGTGGGGTACAGTTAAGGGTTAGGTATACAAATATGTTTCGTTCAGGCACCCTTGTTGATAAGGGATGTCTCCCGGTCCCCAGACAGATATTGACTACCGTTAATCCCACCTCCTTTCCCCTCCCCCCACCATAGTTTCCCACCACTGTCAGTCCTTTTCAAGTGAATTTTAAAAGTCTTCCAGCAAAGGACCTCAAACCCTATAGCTGCTACGCAATATTTTCCATTCTTCTACTAACCAGAGATTAGACTGCTGTGGAACAAATGGACCCAGTGTTCTTCTTACAGTCTTAGAATCTCACTAGATAAGCACAGTTATTCATCAAGTGTCTACCGGAGGCAAGAGTCTGCTCAATTAGACAACCCTTCTGATGAGTTTTGAAGGGGGCAAGAACTGGAATCGGGCGTGAGAGGGAGATAGCTGGGAGAAATGAGACATGGCCCTACTTGCTAGAGGCCCACAGTCAAGTTTGTATTCATAAAAACCATGAATGCAAATGAAACACACAAAGATATATACACATATAGGCAGATAAGCAACCCACCATAAAGGCCAACACCATACAGGGCACTGACAATGAATGCCGGGATGATCTGAAACAAATGTTTTCAGTGCTTGTTGGGATGGGAAACCAGAAATCTTGAGTCCACATCTATGAGGAACAAGGTCCTGAGTGAGATCATGAATAAAGACATTATTCAATCAACAAAAGTCATGAAACCCCAGGTGCGGGTGCCGTGCTGGGCCCTTTCTCCCAACCCTGCCATGAAGGGCCCTGCATTTTGTTTTTGATGCTACAGAAAGCTAGGTGACTTGACCCAGGCCCCAGAGCTGGTGAAGGGTTCCAGAGCCTATTCTCTTTTCACTTCACTACACTTTCCTACCCTCACTCAAATGAAGGTAAGCAGATGCCAGGGGCCTGGGAGGAAGGCGGGGAATGGAAATCAGCAAATGGCCGGAGCCCAAAGCCCAGCCTCTCCATCCCTGAGGATTCAGCCAGAACCTGAAAGGATGAGTCTGGTTCCTGTTTCTGGCACACAGGGCTTAGAGTGGAGTTCTCTCCCAGCACAGAAGATGGAGATTAGGGGGCAAGGGAGAGAGTAGGCACCCCTGACACTCACTCTGACAAGGTGAGCCATGCTTCTAGGCAAAGAGGATGATGCTGGCCCCCTCAGGAGGACAGATGAGAGAGAATGGTGGCAGCTAGCAGTGGGTCACCCCCCTATATGCCCAGGACTGCCAGTGACTGCAGTGTGGGTGCAGCCTACCTCTGGGTCCTGCTTGATCTGGACTCAAAGACAATCCTTTCACTAAATACCTGACATGGTTCACCACTGGGGACACCAGGGATGTAATTCACAATCTCTCTTCTCAAAAGGCCCACAATAGACATGGGGCTTGGGGAGATGGGGTGCTCACAGAGAGATTACAATACACCAGGGGGTTCCCAACCTCAAGGCTCCAGCACTGAGCTTTAACCCCACATCAGCTGCCTCTGCCACTGATCACAAAGTTATGCGGACTGCATGCCCTCCTGAAGGGGAAAGAAAGGGGCATTCAGGAAGCCCTGGTGATACAGAGACAATGCTGAACTAGCAGGATGGCTGGACTCAGCCTTCACATACTCAGTGCCTTCAGAGAAGAGGTCAGACAAACTTAGAGACTATGCAGATCAAAGCTCATCAGAAGAGCTGAATAATTGAGCAGACTTGTGCTCGGGTTCACTGTTCCACACCTCGGATTGTCCTGGATTCACAGTCACTTGTAAGCAGTTATCTTGTCTACCTTTTGCCTTCAGACAAGCCAATGGAGCTACATTTGGAAAAGTTTCAGCTCGATCAAGTTCAAACACAAAACAGTTGATTTTGCTTTTTGACCCAGAGAACATTTGTCCTTCAATAGGAAAATGGAGTGTGGCCCACTGGATCATGTGGCGGGACTCATCCCCACTCCCAGCCAAGAAATCAAGGAAACAGCTATTGGACGATGTGTCTTTCTGTGTCTAATAGAATAAGCCATTTCCTAGACCACAAGAGGTGGAAATAAATGGTTTTTTTAAAAAACATATTAAGGTCAAAGTTGCTTTGTTGTTGGTTTTGTTTTACTGGGTGTTTTTCCCCCATTAACTGGGCACAAGAGAAAACAAGAACATCTTGTGTCTAAGATGAGGTGAGCTCACACTATCCCTCCTCTCTTCAGACTGGGGAAGCTGTGAACATTCACAATTCCAGTGAGACTTGGCAGTACTGGCGTGAGGGAAGGAAAGGAAAGCTAGCAGGCCCAGGAAGAGGAGACAGTGGGAGCTGGAGGGAATACGTTAAGGGCAGGGTGATTTAAAGGTTCCCATGGAAAACGGCTGGCCTCCAGAAGTTCCATGTGAAGACATTCCAAAAGCCTGAGTAGTAAGACTCAGGCCATCGTAGGTATCGGGAACCAGATGATGAAAAGAGCAGGCATGCTGTTTGACTTTTTTCCACTCCTCTCCCCAGTGATTCTGAATGATTTGGATTTTATCACGGAGTTATTTTGAGGAAAGGGCTATTTCAACTTCTGTATATTTCTGCGCGTATGTTCACACATTCATGTGTCGAAGACAAGGCGATGTGCTTCCCAAGCCCACTTTCTCTTCTTCCCCTTCTTCCCATGCCTCCCAGCCCCCTTTCTGTCTGGATAGGACCACATGGAATATAAGCCAGCTGAATGTAAGCAGAGGTGATAGGCATCGCCTGTAGCCAAGGCAATTAGCAACAGAGGTGCCTTCTCCACTCTCTCTCTCCTGCCTTGCCTCTCTGCTGGATGCAGAGGACCTGCTGGAAACTCCTGGGCTCTAGGGAACGATGCAACCACCAAATGAAAGAACAGGGAAGTCCGTGAAGGCAGCCCACTGAGCATCTGATTAGAGTTTCTGAGGTTGTCGTCACAGCTGGTTGCCTACTCTGAAAAAACAGGTTCTCACCTTCTCTTTAGCTCAGTAGAGTCTTCCATTACTTCTACAGTGACTGGTTCCATTCCACTTATTAATAATCTAGATGTCTCCTTCAGGATCACCAGTTCTCCAAATGTTAAATCTTTGTTCTCTAACTTTTCTACTCACTAGTTTTATTGGTGACATTTTCCTTATATTCTGACAATTTGTCATGATTTCCCATTTCACTGATTTGAATTCAGCAAAATTAATGTGGATTTTAATTCTGATATTAAACATTTTCTCATTTTGCATACTTTCCTTGCTTTATCTCCATTTTCACCTCAGCTCTTTTCATCTTAGTCTCGTCTCTTCTTGTAACTATCCTCTCTTATTTCTTAGAAGCCATGTTTTTTTGAACTGTATATACCAAGGATATCAGTTTTCTGACATTTTTCTTCTGATTCCTATAGCAGATTATTATCGGAGGTAAATGTTTCTTTTGAGTCTTCCAGATCATTTATCTTCATCTGAAGTGTCTTTTCTCAAGACATTTGTAGTTGTTTTTCTTTTCTTTTATTCTCAAATAAGGTGAAATCATGTCCCTTAAGATACAACCTTTAGGGAAAATAGCTTTTAACAAAAGGTGATGAGAAAGTCACATGTTTTCTGGAAATCAAGTGTGGTCCACACATAATTAATAGTGACTTTTTTGATGGACAGCATGGTTGGTTCCATGATCTTGCTATTGTGAACAATGCTGCGATAAACATATGTGTGCAGGTATCTTTTTTATAGAGTGATTTGAGTTCTTTAGGGTATATTCCCAGTAGGGGGATTGTGGGGTCATATGAAAGGTCGATTTTTAGAGCTTTGGAGTTTATAATACTGAGTGATCTCTCACAGAAACAAAGATCTGAGTATCACATGTTCTCACTCATAAGTGGACCTTGAACAACCATCGTAATACTATAAGAAAAGGATTGACAGTGGCAGGAAACTATGGGGGGGCAGGGAGGGAAAGGGAGATGGGATTAACGGTAGTCAATATCTGTCTGGGGATGGGGGGCACACCTCATCAACAAGGGTAACTCCACAATGCATATTTGTATACCTAACCCTTAACTGTACCCCACAATTTTAAAATAAAAAATATGTTCCAAAATAGTGACTTTTAATACTTCCAAGCAATTTCTGCACTAACGTGACCAAAGCAATTACCTGAATGATGAGTCCACTTAAGATTAGAGATATAAAAGAAGAACTATCAAGGAAACCAGTCCAATCCCACATCCAGGTTGTAAAATGGGCACTCTTTTTATAGAAAACTTAATGTTCAGCCAAACTCATTTCTGGTGGTGGACTGATTGGGCTGTTAACATCAGACTCCAGGAAATAAATACTTAGGTGAACCCACAGAGCTTAAAATATGACCCTCTGCTCCATGACTTCCTGAGATGCTATGAAACTATTAATAAGATAGAGGAAGGAGAGAATGACAGATAAACATCCTGATAACCACTGGAGGGCTATCGAATACTGGAGACCCAGGTCAGCCTCACTTCTATGACATCTGCTTAAAAGAATGACATGGGAGGTGAGTCTCACAGATGAGCACAACAAGGAAGATCTTTCTTTGATGCAGGTCTCAGAAGTGAAGAGAGATACAAGCCCAGGTGTTGACTTGATAGAGGGGTAAAAATACAGTGAACAGTGACATCACTGAATTTCTTCAAATCTAAGACATCCTTGATTGATTAACACACCAATTATTTTAAATATTACTAAGAAAGAAAAACCTTGCCAATTTCAAGCCATCATTGATTGGAGGACACACCCCAATCTCAAAGATGTTGAAATGTGGGGGAAGTGTGTGTCTTAGAATCAGTGAAGTATAAGAACTCAACTTAGAAGTTAATGTCACCATTTTGGGACTGCCTTTCACATGGCAGTTGACATGTCATCTACTGGGCCAAGGAACTGAAGGATGACAAAGAAGAAATAGGCCAAGAGGGCTTTAGGACAGCCCCTGGACACCCGGATTCAGGGCTTATCAGTAGACCAGATTTGTTGGCTATCAACCTCTACTTCTGCCCAGTACAATGTCCTCACATCTACAACAACAAGTCTGATGTTCACAGCTCCCAAACAGGGTTTCACTTTGTGTACATCTCAGTACATTTGCTGAGGAGGCATCTTTCTCTTCTTGTGAAACAGGAGCATAATGTCATAAGGCAAATCAGACTAAGATGAGAAAGCTAAAGTTTAAAAAAATGAGAGGAAAATGGAGATGGATCCACAACTTGGATGTCTGATTGGATGAGCCCATGAAAATCACAATGACTGACATTGTTCTGTCCTGTATTTTCCCAAAGTTGGGAGTCAAAAGATCAGAGAAAGCTAAAAACTATGGTGGGAGAGGGTAAATAACTCCATAGGGTCCCAAACTAGCTCTACATGAAGGACTCAATAATTGGCTCCACCATACATTATCATTGCTATGAATCCAGGCTCTGGTTGGCATTGAATCCCTGCTCTGCATCTTTCTGTTATGTGACCTAGAACAAGTTACTTATTTTTCTAAACTTCAGGCTCTCTGTCCATACAATGTGATAAGAAACAGTCCCTCCTCAGAGAATTACAGAAGATAATATATGAAAGCACCAGCTTTGCACAAAGCTTGATAAATGGTAAAGATTCAATAAATGTTAGGTGCTACTATTAAGTCATTCCTCATGTGATTTCTTGACATTGCAACAATTGAATAATTTTTAAAGATCACAGTCCGGAATCCATCTTGCCAGCAAGCATGTATCTGGGCTGACTGCCGCATCAAATGTTCTCAAGGGAATGCCAATGAATCTGAAACTGAGCATAATAAAACCTGGCAGTTGCGTCTGCTGCTGAATTTCTGTCCTAAAGACATAGGTAGCTTTTTAGCTGATATGCATTTTAAATAGTGGTCCCCATTTTTCCATCTGAGCAGGTAACCTAGAGTCTTCAGTGCTAGTTACAATGCTGCTTGCATGGCTGGTGAGGACTCCTGGACTGGGTTGAAGGTCTTTCCAGCTAATTCCCTGACCCCTTTGACCTGGCCATTTATTGTAGGCACAAAAGGCTGAGCCCAGCCATCTCCTGACACACTTGTTTCCTAGGAAGGGCTTCTTTGAGCTTGGAACTAAAAGTAAGGAGTGAGATTTTTTGGTCTGGAGAAAAAAATAAGTGGCAAAAACTGCACATCAAGGCTAAAAATTATGAAGGATATAAAGAAGATAAATGCCAGGGAGATCTCACCTCTCAATAAAGGGCATTTAAAGCAAATTCAATGAGGCTTCACACCCTGGTTAGTAAACAAATGGAATATCTTAGACTAAGGCAAGGTACAGACCAGAAGTGTCCAGTGATGAGGTCACCTTAAATACTCACCTAAGGACCTTCTTTGATAATGAATACCACATGGCATGTAGCCCTGAAAAGCTGTCTCCCTGAAACGCGTGCCTACATGGTGTTAAATAGAAAGGTGTTGGGGTGGAATCAATATACATATTGTTGAGTGCCTGCTGTGTCCAGGCACCATGCTAGATGCTGTTTCGCCACGAGCCTGTCATTCCAGGGCCCACCCTGTGCATGAGGCAAGAGGCTTAGCAGCTGTGACCTTGGGCAAGTCCCTTCACCATCTCACTTCTAAGTGGCAACCACAGCAGTACCTCTGTCATAAGAAGTGTCCCCCCTGCAATTCTAGATGGCCTCTTTATGAAAGTTTTAGAACTTGGCTCAGCTCCAACTTCCTAATGAAGCCATGCACCTGCACAGGGAAGATATGCCTCTGACCCCCACTCCCACTCTGATCCCTACAAATACACACTGTGCATGTGGGCCTTCTGGAGCTCAAGCTGCCTGTGTGGCTCCCTGGGCCACTCCCCCCAGCTCACCACAAGTAGGCCTGTTGTCACCTCTCTTGTGGTCCTGGGTCCCAATGCTGGGCTCTCTGCTTTTACTTTGGTGTCTCCTTGGCTTGGATCGCCTCTCAGGGTTGCAGGACTCAGGACTGCCGCTGGCCATGGCTAAGCATGTGATCCTCTGACATAGATGCAAGGTCCTATACTAGGTGCTGACCACTCAGAGGTGGGGAGATGTGCTCCACATCCCCCAGGTGCCAAAAACGGGGGTCTCTTGAACGCCATGCAGTGTGAGGTATAACCAGGACAATTGCCTGCACTGTATCTTGGCCTTCTCTGTGCCCAAGCTTCCCCAGGAAGTGGGACAAAGACCCCTGATGCCATCTCTCTCCACCAACTCCTTTCCTTTCCGCCTGGAAGATAATCTTTTAAACCCTTCATAATTTCAGAAGTATTATTACATAAGGCAAAGAACAAAGACTGTGCAGACTGCCTGGTTTGTATCGCAGGTTCACCTCTACGAGCTCTGAGACCTTAGGCAAGTTACTGAATCACTCTTTGCTTCAGTTTCCTCATCTGGTAAGTAGAACGGTAATCATAGAAGCCACCCCAAGGGACTGTTGCAATTGAATGGGGTCATCCATATAAAATCCTAGGATGGTGTCTGTCATAGAAGAAGCATTCAATATTTCAGTCAGCATAGGTAAAACAGAAAACTAGGCTGGACTAGCTGAAGAAGGGAAGCATGGGCAAAGGGCTGGGAAAAATTCTGTCTGGAATTGTCCCAAGGAGGTCTGTAGTGGGCCAAATGTTGCCCACTCCCAAAAAATGTCTATGTCCTAACTCCCAAAATCTATGAGAGTATTTGGAAACTGAATCTTGACTGGTGCAATAAAGTTAAAAATCTCAAGATGACCTCATCCTAGATTATCCAGATGAGCCCTCAATCCCATCACAAGTGTTCTTAAAAGACACAGACACAGAGGAGATGGCCATGTGAAGATGGAGACAGAGATTGGAGTGATGCAGCCACAAGCCAAGGAATACCAGGAGCCACCAGGAGCTGGAAGGGGCAGGAAACGATCCTCCGCTTGAGCCTTTGGAGGGTACATGCCCTGCCAACACCGTGATTTTGGTCTTCTGGCCTCCAGAACTCTCATGGTGCTTCTCCAACTTTAATGTGCATGCAAATCACCTGGGGATCTCGCTGACCCGCAGATTCTGATTCAGCAGGTCTGGGGCGGGGGCTGAGAGTCTGCATTTCTCAAAAGCTCCCAGTTTGAGTAGGTTTAAGAGCATATTGTCATGAACAGCACCATGAAGACAAAGGAAACTGCTGGAAACAAAAAGGCAGAGTTGTAGATCCAATCAGCCACAACGCTAGGTCACTGTGACAGTGTGTGGAAGCCCAGCTTTCAGCTATGGAATAAAGGGTGGAAGCAAGCCATTGACCTTTAGTGGCACTTGTCCCTGGGCTCGATCAATGCTTCTGAATTGAACAGCAGCTCACCCGGGCAATGCTAATGAGTTTTGACTGCTCCAGTTCATCACTCCCTAATAGGGTCAACCAAGAAATGGTCTCATCCTTTTTGCTATGGAAGAAAGAAAGAAAGATTTCTTTATACTTGGCTTACAGAGGACCCAGAACAATTCCTGGGAGAATGGAAATTTCAGTGACAGAGTCTAAGTTTCTTAATTTCAGTAAACTTGATAGAAACATATGAATCAGAACTTTTGTCCTAATGTTTTTATGGGTAGAAAACACTTGATCCAAAAAGAAGACAATAATCTGCCTCCACATAGCCTATGCTCTATGTGACTGCAGGATGAGGGCGGTGGGTATCTTCACCCACTAACAGAGCTTATGTTAAGAGGAAGAAAAAAAACAAAGCTGCTCCATCCAATCCGAGGCAAGAACGGGCATGAGATGCAGATGTCCCCTCGCCTTCCCACAAGACTCTCTCCACAACGTCCCCCCAATCCATCCCAAACACAGATTACATTTCAAAATGCTTTGCAAAAAAAAATCTGTGACTTCTCGTCCATAGCCTAATGATCACAAGGCTTTCCATCATGTGCAGGCTCTGATCGATTGGTAGTGGCTGCCTTAGAGGAGTTTGAGTCCTTCTTTGCACTCAGTCGGGAAGAACGCTAGGATCAATTTCCAGTGTCTGCCATGGATGCAGGACAGCGGGGCTGGTACCTCACCATTTCTTTCTGGACATCTTGGTTTTCAAGCTCCCTAAGCTACCATTAGGATGTCACCTCCCATTCTTCTACATGAAACGCTCACTCCAGACAAACCCCATACCAGCCTCTGATGCGCCCCAACATGTGACCCTGCCTCTGCAGCTGGGCTCGGCCCAGCCCTTTCCTCTTCCTTGTCTAGGTCTTTCCATTCTCCAGTGCCCAGTTCCCTCTCCCTGTCCTCGGCTCCAGTGCCTCCCATTCATCACTAAGTTGCCCTCCCTCCCTGCTATTACTCATCGCTACATATGAGTCAGCACAAACACAATTCATGTTCGAGTGTTCCCAGCTTTTCCTTTTTTGTTGTTGTTGAGTTGGAGTCTCACTTCATTGCCCAGGCTGGAGTGCAGTGGCACACTCAAGATCACCCCAGCATTGATCTGCTGGGCTCTGGCAATCCTTCCACCTCAGCCTTCCAAGTAGCCGGAACTATAGGCACGTGCTACCACACCCGGCTAATTTTTTTATTTACTGTAGAGATGAGAGCTCGCCAAGTTGCTGGGGCTGGTCTCGACCCTGCGGGCTCAGGCAATCCTCTTGCCCCGGCCTCCCAAAGTGCTGGGATGACAGGTTGAGCCACCGAGCCCGGTCTGTTCCCAGCTTTTCTGTTCCTTTTGGACCCTCCTCCTTCCTGAACTCCTAGAAGAGTCTGCCTGGCCTCACTGACTCTTTGGTCCTTTAGAATGCAGAATTGACAGGGAAGGGAGACAGGGAGAGAACTAAAGGATGAGGCCTTCAAAGATGTTTGTGCATTTTTAGGGGCCTAGTTTGAGAGAGGAAGAAGAGAAACAGTGAGTTTCAAGGACAACAGTTGACAGGGAAAAGTGGATTTACAAGAAACATTGCTTGGTCTACATTCTCCCCATTTCACATTCAAGAAAGGCAAGTAAGACGTGGAGTAATTACAAAGAGCTTCTGCTGGTCACCTCAGTCTGTCCTTGAGGCCACAGCAGCAATCTCAGTCTGGACCCCATGGGATGAGGCCTTATGCGTGAGCACTGCGCTTATCCTGAGTGCGCTCTCTTCCTGGTGTGACTTAAAGGGTCATTTCCGCTACCCATCTGCTGGGGAATGGGCTGGATCCCAGGGTGACAGAGTCAGGAGGCCTTTAAGGCATATCCAACACCCTTACTTTTTTTTTTTTTTTTGAGTTGGAGTCTCACTCTGTCGCCCAGACTGGAGTGCAGTGGCTGCTCCTGGCCACTGCAGCCTCAACCTGCTGGGCTCCGGCAATCCTTCCACCTCAGCCTTCCGAGTAGCCGGAATTACAGGCATGCACTACCACGCCCGGCTGATTTTTTTATTTATTGTAGAGATGAGGTCTCGCCAAGTTGCCCAGGCGGGTCTCGAACCCGCAGGCTCAGGCAATCCACTCACCTCGGCCTCCTAAAGCGCGGGATTACAGGCTGAGCTACCAAGCCCGGCTCAACACCCTTACTTTACAGAGAAAGAGTCTGCAGCCCAGAGAAAGGGATCAGTCCACGTCTCAGATTGCCCTGCAGCTGAGAGGCCTGTGTGAGGAGCCTGTCCTGGGCTGATGTCAGCGTTCCTGTGAATACCACATCCCTCCTTCAGGAGGAGGTACCCTAGATGAGTGGATACCAAATCAGTTTGACAAGCTTGATTTCATAGACACTCTATGAAAAAGATGCTGTGTGTGAAAATAGGTTAAACATTCTAGAAAAATCTGCTGCGACATTGCCCCGAGTTATTTATGGTGGGATGCATCTTTTGCACAGAGTAACCATCTCTGGTTATGGGTAAAGCCCTTTGACCTTTGCCTTTGTGCTTGGCCTCATGTGTCCCTCTCCACGTACAGGCATAATCGCTCTTCTTTCTCATCTTTTACCCCTCTTATACCTTCCCCACTTCTCCTTCACATTATAGACACCCTCCTTGGAGGCTTGCCTTGTCGTCCTCCCATTTAGGCAAGTCCAGTGCAGGAAAAGGTGGGTGCGCCTTGGCAATATTCATTTCGGGTGGTGAGAGCAAAGGAGTCTCATTAGAGACCACTCAGGCCTGTTGGCATGATTTTCCCATTGGCAAACCCTCAAGGATATGTTGAGCTTCTAGTTCTGACACTGAATGTCCGAGTTACAGGGACCTCAAAGGCAATGTAGCCTGAGACTTTACTGGCCTAACCCTTCCTTGGCTGTCCCTGCTGATACCCTGCAGGCTCCGAGAGCAGTTGGCTCCTTGCTGGGTTGGAGACAATGGGAGCCACCAACCCAAGATGGAAGGAGACAGCAGGGCTCTGTCATGCTATCTATCTCAAGATGATTCTCCTCTACAGCCCCAGTTCCGCCAAAGAGGCCCATCTTGTTCTGACTTCCACAGAGTGACCTGGGCCCCCGGGGTGAATAACATCACCTCCTCCCTTTCTCCCTCCAGCCTCAGGGTGGAAGTGGCTTCCTGCTGGGGTTAACCTCTGGGCCACCTCACCATGCCCTGCTTGTTGGCTTGTTTGTTCTCAGTACCTTCATTTTCTGCATTAAATTCTTCCCTGTTGAGACACTTGAAGAAGTTCTATTTTCCTTGTTAGACCCTGACCAATGCATAGGCCAACCCTCCCCTGCCTCCTCATTAAATCTATGAAAAAACCAAGGCCAAGAGGGGTGTGATTTGTCCCCCCAAAAAAGACATACTGATAGTTGTCAGTGGGTGGACTAGGTTTCTTGGTTTCTATCCTCCACACCTCTCCAAAACATGGCAGGAAATGCTTCCATTTTACTTTTGATCCAAAAGAATCGAGAGGCATGGGGATCAACAATTTTGAAATATGCAGCTTCTAAGGAAGGACCACAGCTAATTCCAGTCCTTTCACTTTCTAAACACACTCTCTGGGCAGTAGGGAGATGGAGACACATCAACCGGAGTAACCCAGCCTGTGATCTGCTTCTGGACCTCTGTCTCCACATTTAAAGAAATAAAAGTGATATGAAGCTACCAGAATCATTTAAAATCTTATTTTAATATATAAGGCAAAATTCAAGTCCTCAGATTTTTAGACCAGATGGTATCTCAACTCTGCAAAGTAGGTTTAATTTAATAGTTATTTAAACATGCCATATATTTTAAATACACAGTGCATCTGCTAATTAACACTTCCCAATCTCTCAAGAGTCCCACAGGCAATAGTTACCATTTGTAAGTGGTGAAAGACAGTGTCAAGAAAATGAATCTTATTTTGTTCCCAAATGCAGTCCTGGGATAGTATATATAGGGATGTGAAAGATCTCATCTCTCCCGCCTGGGCAACTTGGCGAGACCTCATCTCTACAATAAATCAAAAATTAGCCGGGCGTGGTAGCGTGAGCCTATAGTTCCAGCTACTTGGAAGGCTGAGGCGGAAGGATCACCGGAGCCCAGCAGGTTGAGGGTGCACTCCAGTCTGGGCAACAAAGTGAGACTCCAACTCAAAAAAAAAAGCTCCGCCTGTAATCCCGCGCCTTTGGGAGGCTGAGGTGAGTGGATTGCCTGAGCCCGCGGGTTCGAGACCCGCCTGGCAGTGAGACCTCATCTCTAC
>NW_007247721.1:1117838-1127495 GCF_000164805.1 Carlito syrichta | reverse complement strand
AAAAAAAAAAAAAAAAAAAAAAAAGAAAGAAAAGAGAAGAGTGATTTCTCTAGGACTGTGTAATGGGGACATGTGAGCAGGACACCACATTAGACACACAGACAGATGTCTCCCTCCTTCGCCATGGGGCTATAGACTGAGGTTAGTCACACAGATGCACGCAAGTTAAACAGTGACCTAGCAAGAAGACATGGACACACGGGCACACAGATACACAAACCCTATCCTTTTAGAGGAAACGGCCACTGTCTGTGTGAGCCTGAAAGGCCGGACAAGCCAACCACAGCCATGGAGTGGGATCGGGGCGCTCTGCCCCAAATCTCACCAGGCCACTTACACATCTTCTCCAACTTCTCTTTGCCTGAAGTCTGATCATTTGGAGATTTATTTGGCTAATACGTTTCCTCTTTTTAAAAGCCAGGGCTTTTAAAGAAGAGTTGACTCGATACAGTCATGTGCTACCTCACAAAATCTCGTCAATAACAGACTGCAACATAGGATGGTGGTCCCAGGAGATTATACAGTATTTTTACTATTTAGATACATCAGTACTTGCCATGTGTTCCAACTGCCTACAGTATTCAGTACAGTAACATGCTATGCAGGTCTGTAGCCTGGAAGCAATAGGTTAGACTACATAGCCTAGATGTGAAACAGGCTAGGTTTGTGCAAGTACACTCCATGATGTTCAAACAACAATGCATTTCTCATTTGTAACATATCCCCTTTGTTAAAGGACATTTGACTGTATTTGTTAATCCTTCCTACATTAATGTGACCTAATGAGACAGCTTTCTTTCTGGTGCTTTGCAGACTTCGGGCGCTCACGGGGGTGGGGGGGTGGGACCCAAAGAGAACTTGAAGTACTCATGGAGACATACTTGGAGGAGGCAGGCTGCCTTACTTTTTTATGATGGAGGGCCCTGGACACCTGAGCAGGTGGGGCGAGGAGGAACTTAGAGATTGATGGGGCACCAAAGAGAGAGGGAGTAAGGAAACCTCTTCTTACCCAGGGTCCGCCTATGACCACCTGCCTGGCCAGGTCGTCACCATCCCTACCTACTACCGCCTTGGGACAGCTTGGGATAGCTTCTTCTCTGGGGGACGAGGAAACATGAACAGAAAGCTGACGCTAAGGTAGGGGACAAAAGTAACAGTGAAGACTGTGAGTGACTGGGGGACATCTCACTGTGTGGAAGCTACATTAAAATCCTAGAAACAGCAAAGACCCAGAACAGGCTTTCCCTGGTCACTAGACTGAAGTCCCGAGAGGGCAGACCACTGCCTGATTTTGCTCTTCACTGTGTCCCCAGTACCTTTGGTAGCATTCAACAAAAGGTGCTCAATAAGAATTGGCTCATTGAATGAGACGGTACAGACCAGAGGGCGATGAGATGACCCCTCGAGACCCTTCTCCTCCCCTCAATCCTCAGGCCCGCTGACCACGTGCGGCTGCACAGCCTCTTGCTGGAGTCACAGATGGGCGTCTGGGAAGAGCTAGATCCCTCTGCAGACCCCTACAGAGATGCGCTGCTGAGCTCCGCTGGCTTCCTGCTGTTCCCGGGGTCACTGCCTTCATTAGGCAAACCTGCTAAACAGCAGCCCGTGTGTAACACCAGGCAGTCCCACAGCAGGAGGTACATGCTGCACCAGCCAACCTGAAGTGTCCCTTAACCAAACCTCCCGACAGGCAGCAGGCTCTGCACCAGAAGACACTAAAGGAAAATTCTTCAGATACTTTCCTAGCCTTCATGTTTGAGGCACCATAGACAAAATGGAATTTCTGATATTCTGTGAGACCCAATGCCCCCAAGGTGAGGTTTAGGTCTGTGGCTAGGTTATCTTTTCAATCTCCCTCTCCTCTCTCATTGGTCTCAGAGGATGAAACAGCCCCGGTGGCAGGTGAGAATCCAGCTATGATTCTGAAGGAAGGCAGGACAAAGTTAGTGGTCTATAACCAAACCATGAAGTAGCACAAAAGTATATACTATGAGGCCTTCGGATTTTCAGAGTTTGCAAGACCATTTTGTCAACCAACCCCAAATAGCTCTGGATGCAGCCAGTGACATTCTTACCCTAAAGCTTATCTACCAGGATCCAGACCCTATACCTTGCTCAATGTCAGGCTTGCAGTAAATCACCAATTAATTTCTGTCTGATTGAGAAACATACAAATGCAAGAGTATCTGGACCAATCAAATCAAATGTGCATGAAACAGAAAGCTTTTCTTCCCAATTGCTGGGTAGGCACTTGAACCCTATAACACACAGAAAAGCCAGGGCACTAAACTGGTATTCTGGGCACTGCATCCAGAGGGAAAAGACTGGACAGACTAAGAGACAAGGGGTCTGGTCCTGGATCTCCCACAGCCATCCTCAGAAGGCCCCTAGGGGTGTGGGAGGCAGGAATAGAGAGAAGGATCCTGTCTGTCTCGAACCAGAGCAACAAGGTCCCAAGGGCGGGGAGGTTGCCTCTAGACAAAGAACTCAGCCAAGTGAAGCCTCCCCTAAGCTGAGCACACTATTTGTCTGGGGAAGTCAGTGTCTTTCCTTTGGGAAGATGAAACAGACAAAGGAGCTGTGTGGAGGGCTTTGGAATGCCACAGTTCACCCCCTAGTATTATGGGGAGGGAGGCGTGCAGGAGCTAAATTTTAGTCCCAGTGCTGTGAACTTCACAAGGGGAAAGAGTCACTGAAATGTCTGATGGGAACGTCCGATGGGCGGGGTTCAGACTCCATCTGTCTATTCCTACATCTGTCTGAATCTGCCTTCCGCTGCTAATTAATTCCCATCTCATCACAGTCACTCTTGGCTCATAAGCCCCACTCATAGTTTCCCATCTAGGTTATTTAGCATTCAGGAATTTCATGCACTCACATAGCAAAATTAGCCATGTTTGAACAAATTAGCTACTTTTATAAGCCCAGGGTCCTTTCAATTTGCCATGGGCTACAATTTTGCAAAATCCTTCCCTGAGTTTTTCCAGCAGCAGATGTTGCATCGTGCAGGGAGAAGTGAAATCACTGCTGGCTCGACTTCTCCCCCATGATCCCTAGGCTGCCTCTGAAAGAGGCTTTAATAATGCATAGGAAGGGAAGGCGGTACATGAATAAAACACAAGCCACGACCAAGACGTGCTGCCTCAAAATCAGGCCTGGTGGTTAAAGCAAACGGACCAGCTTTTTGAGGGAGTCTTCTGGTTTGCACTGAGAAGAAGGGTTTGGATCCCAGAGCCTTTTCTGAGGATGCCATCTGACAAATGCAGGTTTGAGCCAACATCAGCTTATCAAATGTTGCATTTAATTTCCACCCAGCAGCTTGGCCACATGAATCATTGCTAGTAGAGGAAGGAAGAAGTGCTTTTGGCGTACTTTGAGAGTACTAGGGTGAGTATATACTTGGCTGAGTACCTATCGGCTAACAAAACATGTTATCAAAAAGGTGTTGTGGGTCTGGTAAGATACATCAAGGATCAGAAGCAATGCGGTGGAAAGGAACAGAAGATTCTCTATCTGGATTCCCAATTTGCAGATTACATAACTGATGTCACTGTGCCACACACGGGAGGGTTTTAACATTGTTATTAATACAGTAAGAGTTGGCGAGTTTTCAGAAATGGCTTGCTGCACTGATAAATAAAGGATTGTCTTTCTTGTCCCCAAGTCCCAGTGCTTTCCACAGACACACAAAAGCCCACCCCCAGCAGCAGATGAGCAGACTTCATCTCTGTTGTCAAGGAAACCAGTCTGTTCTTAGCTCTAGAATTAGAAAGCCTGGGCCTAGCCTCAGCAGTGCCTTCCACCCACTTCGCCTGATGGGGCCAGCTCCCTCACAACCACCACCACCACCACCCCTCCCCCGGGGACACTGAGGACCCTTTCTCTGGCAAAACCTCTAGCACACCACTGGAGTGAGCGCTCCAGTGACACTTCAAGCCAACCAGTGAGCAGGTACACTGGCCAGATGAACAGACCCAGGGTGGGGGCGGGGGATGGGGAGCGGGGGATGAGTTGATCGACACAGAAAGGCAAAGGACAATTGGCAAGGGTCTGGGACCACCACCAAGCGATTGACTGACCCATGCTGGCGGAAATGGTTGGGGAAGCAGGATTGACCCCCGGAGCTGACCCAGCACTTTCTCCCTCCAAAACATCTACCTCGCATTGCTCTGCATGGGAGAGTTGGCCCAACCTGGTACTCTGACCTGAGGCAGGGAGTGCAGCACCAGAGAAGCCTTTTGGGGCAAAGGGCCTGGGAAAAATGCTCCCAGGTGGAGTGGGGGACATTTAGAGAGTCAGGGGTAGCACGGCCTGGGAGGAGGGGAGAGAGGACCACAATGTCCCTACCACCAAGGAAGCGGAAATCAAGAGGAAAAGGAAAAAGAAAGAGGAGTGAGCCAGCGACTGACAAGAGGGGAAAGAGCAACCTGTACCTTTGGGAACATGCTCTGTGGAAACCCAGGGAGGGGACTAAACTGAAGGAGCCTATGAGATGACACCCACTAAGGACAGCCTCACCTGAAAAGCAACCCACGTGCTTGATTCTCCGAACTTTCCAAGCCAACATGTGTCTGCACCCCTTTCAGAATGTAACGCCCTCCACCTCACATGACACCTATTTGGATACATGTTTTATCTGTCCTTTCCAACCAAGGGCTCTGAGGGATCAAGTCCTGCCCCATCTTTCTATCCTCTACACCCCTGGAAGAACAGCTTGCACATACCTTGGGTTTGTCTTCACCAATGGATGAATTCTTATTTGAGACACTTGGAATTGCCTTATCAAAAGTGTTCAGAATTTTTAAGTGATTATGAGAGGAAATTTTAAGATTTTCATTTCCAAAATTTCAAACCATATTAGTTGGGTTTTCATTTCAGCTAATGTTTTATTCAACTGCCCCAATTATTATGATTGTCTTATTATTGTTATTAATGATGATGGTGATAGTTTTTGTCAGCACAGGAAAGGTACAGTGAGACACCCAAACAGAGAATGAAGGAAAAAGAATGCCCTCTGAATTAAACCCTGCCAAGACACAGGATGCTCTGGGGCAGAGATTTGCATAAGGATTAACTGAAGAGAAATTGACTCAGAGGCCAGTAGGACTAGATTAGACGTTAATCTGACAGTGTATTAGCACATCAAAACCCCATCACACACCTGGGTTGGCCCTGGAGGGATATCATAGTCATGGGGACACAGTTCATGCAACCCCAAATTTAAAATATCTCAAATCCTTTGGTAGAATTTCTCAAACATCATGAAGAATAGAGGTCCCAGGGGAGCTTTGTAAAATCTCCTTTTCCTTTCAGATTCGCTGCACTCATGTACACAGCTACCTACATGCCTTTCTCCTCAAACCTCAACCTCCCCACCCCCAAAATCATCCCAGCCTGCTCTGCCTTATTCCTACTTCCCTCCTCCCTTTCTTCCTCTCATTCTTTCCTGACAACCTCGGTGTCATTATGCAAATGTAAAAGCTCACGCCATTTATCCTTCCTTGGCCCGGCCCCTACCCACCTCTCCTCCTAAGCCCAGTCTCTATTCCCCTGCTTGTCATCACACAAACCGACGAGGCAGTCAAGCCTTTCCTCCCTGTAGGATGCAACAGGGCGGGGGAAGAAACCTTGTGAGTCTTTAACTCCCAGGGTAGCAGAAAGGCCGAGAATAATCAGAAAGATGGTAATGACTTTTGTCTCATCATAAAGAAAGACCGTGTCAGGAGGCAGGAGAATTGGGCAGGCATGAAGGCGTAAAGGAGAGTCAGAGAGGCAGAATTTGGATTGGAGCTAGATTAAAGGGTGGACTAGCTGGGCAGATGCCTGGAGAACTAATCAACAAGCAACATTAAGATATCACTGGCATGAAGCAGAAACACAGTACCATTAACTCAGGCTTCTGTATATGACTCCTCACATTGTGGTGAGATTTAAACTAGTTCTGTCCCACTGAATAGACAGAAACTTACAATAGTTCCTTGCCTGTGTTACCTAGAATTTTTAAGTACTTCTGCAAAGTGACCCTTCAGGTTTCATGGCATAAGCATGATAGTACCCTGAAGTCTGACACAACATTCAGTTGAAATTTCTAACCCAAAGAAGACGAAGCTGCCTAGCTCACAAAACCTTATTAATGTTTTCCTTCCTTTGGACATGAAGAAAATCCGTTTCTCCCTACTCTGCTTTAAAAAAAAAAAAGTTAAATGAATGCCTGAATAACATGAGCTTAGAGGTAGGCAGAACCATTAGTCCACCCAGGATGCTCACCAAAACACAATTCAGAAGAGAGAAAGGGCATCCCTGTTATAAAAAGTCTTGATGCTGTTGTAAAACATTCAATTCATCCAAGTTCCTCTGTTGTGATTCCATTTCCCTAGGAATTCTTCTGACTGAGACTCAGCTTCTCACATTCACATGTGGCCAAAAAGAGAGCAAGTCCTGGGTAACACACCACAGACTGACTCTGATCTTCACTACCACTCTGTAGCGTGGAAACTATTATCCCCATTTTATAGAAAAGGAAACTGAGACCCAGTGAGTTTCAGCAACTCAAAACACACAACTAATAAATAATGGAGCTGAACAATGGATCCAAGTTTATCAGATTCCAAAGTTCAGCACTATGAGGCCTCCAGTCGTTTCTATACCTTGTTTAATTTTAAAAATAAATTAAACACTACTTGGGAGACTAATCTATAAACAAAAACAAAAATCCAGTAGGGAAAGATCAGAATTTTTAAATGATTACAAATGTAAGAAATTCCAGTATAGGATGGGTATCTAGCCAGTGATCCACGAGTCACCCTCCCCGAACTTTCACCAAAAAACCAATGTCAATTCACAAACAAATTAGATTATAACTAATAAGAACCCCCAAAATAAAGACTGGCAATTAGCCTAGAGCCAGAATGATGGCTAAACATTTACTCCTCACAAGGCCTATAAGACTGAAAAGCACGAAGAATGATTGGTACAGGCACTTGTCTTAGCCACTTGGAGGAGAGAAAGTTTATCAGCTGGAAAGTGAAGCTTTGTTCCTCCCCTATTGTCTAACTCCTGGCTCCAGATCTGCACTCTCTAGAAAAGGGGTCTCCAACCCCTGGGCCACTGACCAGTACCCATCAGTGGCCTGTTAGGAGCCAGGCTGCACAGCAGGAGGTGAGCAGTGGGAAAGTGAGCTAAGCTTCATCTGTATTTACAGCCACTCCCCATCACTGGAATCACTGCCTGAGCTCTGTCACCTGTCAGTTCTACTGCAGCATTAGATTCCCACGAGTGCGAACTCTATTGTGAACTGGGCATATGAGGGATCTAGGTTGCATGCTCCTTATGAGAATCTAATGCCTGATTATCTGCGATGGAGCTGAGACGGTGATACTAGCACTGGGGAGGGGCTGCAAATACAGATTAACATTAGCAGTGAGATTTGCTTGCACTTCCTCCCCTATCCCCCAGGCCACTGTCTTCCATGAGACCAGTCCCTAATAGCCAAAAAGGTTGGGGACCACTCTTCTAGAAGACTTAGCAACCTTCCAACCATAATGTGAAAGCCATGTCTTGAAAGGCCAGAGCCATTTCGTGCATATTTTGCCCCTACAAGTATTTCTCATGCTTCATCTGTACCAGGACTGCAGTGTCAGTCATGCAACACGGCCAGGCATAGATGTGGATTCCAGTACCATGCTGTAGAGATTTGAAGACACAAGTAAGAAGTGGCTATGACAGAATAGGTGTGGGAGTCAGACAAAATTCACCATTAGGCTGCTTATAAAGAGATATGTTTATGATGAAGTCATAAACATGATTAAAATATTAGTTGAAAATGTTCACAAAGATAGAAATAATAAATGCTGGGGACACCAATGAGGCAAGGTGGGGAAGGGGATTCAGATTCAGAAATTACCTATGGGGTACACTACATGGGAAATGGGCCATCTGGGACCCAATCCCCACCACTATACAATATGTCCATGTAATGAACATGCATGTGTACTCCCCAAATCTAAAATAAAAATGGGAAAAAATTAGTCGAATAAATATGCTCCAGGAAAAATAAATGTACACAATTTATGGGTTACAACATTTACAATAAAAGTTTTAACCTTGACAACAAAAAGTCAAGGTTAAAAGCTCTATATGATTCCAAGATTATGTTTATATTTGAAACAAAGTAAATTCCAAAGTGAAAATGACATATTAAACTATTAGGCACCAAATAACATAGCATCAGACTGTATACACCAAGCAAACTATTGAGAATCAGTGAGAAAATAACAAGATCACAATAATGGATTACATTAATATGCTTCTTGGTCCTTAACAGATTAAAGAGGTTAAAAGAGGTGGACAAGGGAATAGAAGAAACCTGAATAGGCTGATTAATTAGACTTAAAGGTATCCTTCACTATTCACGATCTCACGATACAAACTCAGAAACCTAATAGATTGGAGTGGCAAGATGTATACTGAACAATTACATTATGGTAAGCAGGGTGATATACTAATTAAAAATCAAAACATCACCAAACATGTCTTCATTCTAGAAGCATCATTTATCCTCAGGGAGATAGTACAGTTTTTGTTTTATCTTGTTCTTTGGGGTTTTTTGTTCTAATACATTTTTTTGAGAGGTCCTTTAAAACATGAAAAGTGAACTCTTGCCTCCTTTGTGAGCCCTCACAAATCTTGATGTGGGAGAGGATGATTAAAAAAAAAAAAGGTAGGGGGCGGGGGATAAATTGCCCTGCAGAGAAAGCAACCAAATAATCAGAAGTGTTGTACCAACACCAAGTGGGGAAATGTGTAAGGACAGTCAGGAACACCAAGACAAGAACATGGTGAAGAACAGAGGGATACAGAAAGGAACAGACAGTGAGAAATTCCCTGTGATGGAGAATGTCCAATCAATTTTGAGAATTACTGATATCTGACATTGCATTTAAAAGTTATTTAAGGCCTTACACTATAATTACCTTCTTATACGCCTAATTCTTTGATTAAAAGTCTGACAGGCAGAAGAGCCTTGTGTTAGTGGTGCATTGGGAGAATAAAGGAGAAAGGGCTGTGTTTAGTGAGGGCAAATGCATTAACAAAGAGGGCAGCTCCTTTGGGAGGCAAGCGTTCAAGTGTGGTGGACCCTATTGTTCCCCAGCATCTGTTTCTTCTCTACTTTTGTATACAGGAGAGGATGATATTTCCTCACTTTCTTCCAGTTTGGCATTGCCATGTGTCTTTTTGTAGTCAATAAAGTATGAACTCGAGTTCTTCTGGGAAGAAGCATGTCAGAGCTGTCTGCTTGCTGTAGCCACTGGCAATTTCCAGATGGTGACAACACCACCAGCTAAATCTCTAAGTAAGAAAGACATGGGATAGGACACCACATACACACACACCAAAACTCAACAGACAGGTAGCAGAAGCAAAAGACAGATCTCTGTTGTGTTTAGCCATTGAGATCACGCAGTGGCTTGATACCACAGTGTAATTCTGCCTGTTGTGATCAACAGTCTGAGTGTGGGCATGGTCAGTCACAACAGTAACACAGACTAAGAGGTAGACTGAGAAGTGCAAGCCCCTCCACCCAAAACATCTTGGGGAGTCTGTGTGAGGTGTTGTCCTTCCCATAGTTCATAGAATAGGGGCTTGAGCCATTTTGAC